>NW_020664448.1:19093971-19136299 GCF_002925995.2 Terrapene triunguis
TGTCCCATCGTGACCCTTACCCTCTCATGGAACTTTGCATCCCCACAAGATATTACCTCACCCACCTTGTCTCTCTAATACCCTAAGAGAGTCATTAGTGTGGAGGCCCTGCTTCCACCAGTTCCCTGTAAGTATGGCTTCACTGAAGCTGTGCTGCCAGGAACTTCCCTTCCCACAGCTATTCCTGGCACCTCAGCCTTAGGAGGAGGGAGGGTTTCCCAGCATAGATTGGGTTTCACAGGAAAGACGCGATCCTTTAAAGCAGCTGTGTGTTTTAACAAATAAACACTCATGGTGTTTCAGGGGTGGGAAAGAAAACCGCAAACACATACATTCTCTCTGCGCTGGTTAGCAAATGAGGTGTAAATTGTTTTTTGGAAGAAATGGAAGTGCAATTCTTCATTTGGCAGTTTTCATGCTGAGCATCTTATAATCTTCCAAACATGAATAAAATTTCATGGTCTTTTTCTTTTCCCTTGGACACTCTCAACCAGCTTTTGCTACCGTGTCTAGGATAACTGGACTATACTTGTGTTATTTGTCTGCCTATACTGAAATCAATGAAATAGAACTCTGTTTGTTGGGACAGAGCTGTAATATCATTATTCAATCTGCTAGCAGTTCCCTATTTGAATCAATAAAAGGCCAAGAGGTCTTGACAAGCTATATTTTTTCTAATATTGATCTTGATGACCAAGCTGGTGCCCTAGAGTCTAACCATTGATTTTAAAAGAGAGAGTTGTCAAATTGGAGGCCAATTTTGTGCTATTAAACACATCAGGATTTGTAATTAAAGAAAATGTCAGGCTGTCATATTTTACAAGACTGGCAAGAAAGAGCTTTTCACAGACATGCAAGCAAATTAAAAGGTGCAGATGTGCTGAAGATATACGAATTGTGAATATATATTCTGTGTAAATAGACTATGTTGAAATCCAACCAGACTGAATAACTTTCCATAGAGCATGGGCATTGCCGGCCTTCGGTGTTCCCAGGATTTAAAAGTTTAAGGAAGTAATTTGATTCATGGATTTAATTATATGAACTGTTTGTTTTAAGATTAAATTATGTTAATTTTACCCCCTCATTGAAAGAGCAGCAATTTAGTCATTGAAATCTCATTCTGTCTTAATGCTGCAGAGTAATCGATGTGGATTTCAGACAACTGTATCATTCATCCTACTGTGATTTCTGATGTTCCAGATAATGGTTGCTAGTTCTCTGTTACCTTATGTAAGATCTAATACGCAGTGGAGCTTGTGATTGAGTTCTGGAGCAGCCCACAGTCCATTCTAGATTCAAGCAGATACACATGACTCAGAGGCAGGCCATAGCAGTGCCCCTGAGGTCTAACACAGAGATTAATCTTTGGGTATGTATGGCGATCCTAATGTACTTATCCCAAAATCCTGATATATTTATACTGATGTGTGTATTAGAAGATGGCAACTACCAGCATGTATGAAGCTTGATTGATATTGAGGATAAAGGTACTTTAAGGTGTAATCTAAATTTTAAATATAACTAGTGTGATTTTTGAACAGATGTATTGCTTTCTTGGCAGAATCTCTGTTTTCAAGTTGTTTGTTTTAAATTTCAAATACAGCCGTTAATGCTACTTTATCTTACTCATGAATCCCATATTGTTGTTTATATGTTGGTATTAAATTATGGATTGGTGCCCCCTTGTGTCAGGTGCTATAAATACATAATAAGGGAGAACTCATGCCCCCGGGTGATAATAAACTAAATGAAAGCAACAGAGAGTCCTGTGGCACCTTTAAGACTAACAGACGTATTGGAGCATAAGCTTTCGTGGGTGAATGCCCACTTCGTCGGATAACATGCATCCGACGAAGTGGGCACTCACCCACGAAAGCTTATGCTCCAATACATCTGTTAGTCTTAAAGGTGCCACAGGACTCTCTGTTGCTTTTTACAGATCCAGACTAACACGGCTACCCCTCTGAAACTAAATGAACAAGACACAAAAAGGGCAGGGGAAAGGAATTACAGCTAGGACACTAAGGTACAGAGGAATTAATGGCTAGACTTTCAAAAATTGCCCAGCTTCCATTTAAGCACTCAAGTCACCAGATTTTCAAAAAAGGGCAGGGTGGGTGTTGCGCTCTGGAAAAGTGACCATAAGCACTGCTGAGCTCTTCTTAAAATCTGGCTCCAGTTGTGGGTGATGATGAACATTTAATTATCTGGCCCCATGTGATTTGCCCAAGGTCACCCAGGGGACCAGTGTCTACATGGCCTTATAGTACAGACTAAGGGTGTGTGCACATTGAAGTGCTGCACAGTAACTCTCCGGTGTGGCTGTTGCTAGTGCAAACTGAAAGGTACCTTGTTTGCATTAACATAATCCTGTAGGCGACATGAACTAGGTACCTTTTAGTTTGTGCTAGCAGCATCCATATGGTGGAGTTACAGTGCAGCACTTCGTTGCACATTGCAATTCACACCCTTTTAGTCCAAACTATAGGGCCATGTAGACAAGCCCTACAACATAGCCCCACCCCCAAAGGATTCTTGTTTTTCTTGAACTCAGCACCTGCATTTCAATTTTCACAGCTGTTCTTGACTTAGAATTCTTGGGAGTTGCACTGAAATGACATTTCTCTTTGTTGCAGCGATTTATTTTGCTTTTGGGTAGAGGGAAATTGTCTTTTAGAGTGTGTTTCTTGGAGAGAAGTCCCAATTTCACAACATTGTATTAACCTCATCACTCAGTGTGTAAGAATATCCGCAGGCTTTTTTTTAGCAGAGATTTTATTTGAATGCACAAATTCCAAGAAGGAGTTCTAGTCTATTTTTACAGACGTTAAGGGGCATTAAAATGCTTTAGGAATCAACTTCATTAGCTGACTCCACATCAGCTTGAATAGTACAAATAAGGAAATAGTCCACTTATGTTATCTGGCAATCAGTTCTGGTTCAAGGCTTTTCAAAAGATGGGAAGGGGAAGATTGCTTTATATACAATATATAATATACAACGAATAGATGTCATAGTTAAAAGGTTTTATTATTGGTAGGGAGAGGCAGTAGCTGCTCTATAGTTAAGGTTTCACTAGCTTACATTCTAAAACTCCATAATAGCAACCCTTTCACTTTGGCTTGGAAAATTCATTTGGCCTAAACATTGCAAGATTTACTGTCAAAGGCAAAGCTTTTGCAAAGGGTGAAGAAAATTAACCAAATCTTATGAGTTACAGATCATTAAGGTTTCACCTGGATTTGAATTGTTGAGCTTATCTTAATGTTTCTGTGTCTTCCTCTAGGCTCAAAATGATTTGTTACTAACGGTTCACATTTTCCACATAGATAAACTTCTTTGAAAATTTATGTCCCTGCTAAATTTGAAGAAAAAAAATGGGATTCAACAAAGTTAGTAGTAGATTTATTAGTGCCTGATCCTTCTATCATGAATATCAATTTCTTAAATAGAATTATTAATAATCTGTGTGGGAGTTTCTTCACTTGTTCATCTGATAAATCCTTTCCTTCAGTGAGAGCAGTGTGTGTGGGAGTATGTTGCCCTCTATTGTTTGGCAGCTGCTTAGAAAAAAAATAAAATAAAAATAAGGGGCCTTCTCTAGCTAATACTTAACAGAGTTCTTCATTTAACTCACATGGTAGAGAGCTATTTTTGTAGCTATCAGAACAGCGTTGCAGCTGGCATTCTGCAAGTGTGTTTGTTTGGCTTTGTATGTAGAGGTGGTAGATTTATATAGTAACTCCATGGTAAATATGGTTCCATTCTATGTTGGATTTTAATGAATCAGTAATGAAAAAAAATCCTCCTTATAAATATTCTATAAAATGTAAAGGGCTACATTTCATTGACAGCTAGAACACATCATGAAAACTGTGATGAAATTGAGCCAAGTACTTTTTGAGATTAAAAAGACTTTAAAAAGTCTCTCTTTTTAAATGTTTGCAGGTTCTAATGTTTCTTGTATTCCTTTAGAATATCTCCTTTAGAGAGGTAATCACATCACACCACAACACTTGAAAAGTAGGTAGATATAAACACTGCTGAACGAAAGGGTGGGACTAATGAAAAGTTTAAGAAATTGTCATTATTAGAAAATACATGCCATTCTCTGTCACTGAAGATCAAAAGGATGGTGACAGAAAATACTTTTCAGAATAGCAGCCGTTAGTCTGTATCTGCAAAAAGAACAGGAGTACTTGTGGCACCTTAGAGACTAACAAATTTATTTGAGCATAAGCTTTTGTGGGCTACAGCCCACTTCTTCAGATGCATAGAATGGAACATATAGTAAGGAGCTATATATACATACAGAACATGAAAAGGTGGAAGTAGCCATATCAACTCTAAGAGGCTAATTAATTAAGATGAGCAATTTTCAGCAGGAGAAAAAATAAACCTTTGTAGTGATGATCAAGATGGCCCATTTCAGACAGTTGACAAAAAGGTGTGAGGATACTTAACATGGGGAAATTGTAGTGTCCAGGAAATGCACTGCTTGTGTGGATTGGTCTAGACTGAGGTTGATGGTGGGATTCCAAAGAAGCCCTTGAGGAATTCCACCATTATTTCAGGTTTCAGAGTAGCAGCCGTGTTAGTCTGTATCCGCAAAAAGAACAGGAGTACTTGTGGCACCTTAGAGACTAACAAATTTATTAGAGCATAAGCTTTCGTGGGCTACAGCCCACTTCTTCGGATGCATATAGAGTGGAACGTATATTGAGGAGATATATATACACACATACAGAGAGCATGAACAGGTGGGAGTTGTCTTACCAACTCTGAGAGGCCATTATTTCGACAATTACCATCCCACCATCAACCTTAGCCTAGACCAATTCACACAAGCCATACCACTGTATTAACAATTTGGTTTCCATTAAAAATAAATTAAGACAGTTGTTGCTTGTACAAAGCAAGAAATCTTGGATTACTCCTGTGAGACATACATAATCAATAATAATTAATGCAGCCCTGAACCTAGATGTGAGATATTTGCTGTATATCTCAGATTTACTGATATTTAAGTGAGAAAGCACTTGAATCTGCTCTACTGCTTTCTTTATCCTGTAGTCTAAGAAACGGGATGAGTTGTAAATTTAGAGGATTTGATCTAACCATTGGGAGAGTGAAAGGAGAGAAGATAAATAGGTGTAATATCACAACAAGCCTGTCTCATGGTACTCCTTCAAGTCACAACTGGCTTAGTCAAAACAGGAAGTATAAACTAAATCTGACACCTTTTAAGTTAGGTCTCTGAAGAGGTATTTAGTACTGAACCCCAGTTCCAATTCTTTTTATTTATGTAAGCACCGGAGGTAATGAAAAAGCAACTATATATGAATTAAAAAGTCACAGAAAATGTTGTAGCTTTATACCATGTAATTTTCAAAACCTCCTGTTTTCATTCAAATAACAGTACTGGTCTGTCTGAAATTCCTTCCAGGGGCAGAACTTGCATGGCTGTAATACTATTCCAATGGAAGAGTTGTACTCGGATAGATAGAATTATCTAAGCAGGAAATTTAGAATGTATTTAAAAAATCAAAATCCATTTCTCTCTGTTTTAGAAAGTTATTTGACTTGAAATTCATTTGACTTCACAAATATTTAACTTTTTCTATAACAGAGATTATCTATCTATCTAAACATTAAAGTACAATAAATAAACATACAGAAAGAATGCCTCTATGGTTAATATGTCTTCTGAAATAGAGGAAAGCAGGGCAAAATGTTATCTCAATATGAATATGGACTTGTTCAATCATTCTTCTCTGTGGTGATTTAATTACTTCAGGAGTTAGAAAGATAGTGGTTTACTCAATGTGTTGCTGTAGTAATGAGACTGCATCAAGTATAGTCCTTGTGGTTGGTTAGATCTAATGTAGTTTATCCTAGCTGTCTACATCTACATACTATATACGGCTGCTATCACTGTATGATGATCTTGACCTTCAGTGATGTTCTTAAAACCCTTGAAGTCAATAGGACTTCTCACAGGAGTAAGGACCTGTTCGGGTAGGTAAGGGCTCTCAGGAACTCTCCTAGGATACTCATATTTACCTCAGGGTTTGTATGAGGGTTCTCTGCAGGAGTCATTGAATAATGATAGTTAGCTTTTTTTCTGGTCTCTGCTGTTTCAAGTTTTCAAATAGGGGGATATCAGCTTCTGGTAGAGCTCTAGTTACATGCGCGTTCTAACTTAATGCCAAATACAGTCATATGTGTGTTCATCATAAAGCCAAGTTCCTTTCACGATTTTATACATATCTTTTCCACTTGTCAGCTTTTGATTTGTGCATATATAAGTGGTGTAATAAAGTCATTGTTTGTATGCATGGGGAAATTTAAATGTACTCACCATGTGCAATATATTTGTAATAGTGTGTATGTGTAACTGAAGCATTTTAAAAGAAATCACCACCAGACACAGATACATATAAAGAAGATGTGTTTGATCTCAAGCTGGCTGAACTCATAGAAAGTTTGACAAGGAGTCAGATACATCACAGTTGTCTACCATGAGATTCATCAGTGTTTTGCAAATTTGTATATTAACTGTAGGCACCCAGTCTGCTGCAACTACTTTAAATCCAGCTTCTTGCAACTAATACTCTTCACATTCTACAATATTTTTGTTGGTAGCTGGTATAGCTAAACTTTTAGGTCTTGAAAGGACTCAAAACCCAATCCTCAAATACTTGAAATACCAGTTAGAGTAGATAGAAAAATAATGAAAGAATCACATAAACGTATTGTCTCCCCTGCCCCATATCCCCCCTTCCAAAATCCACAAGTACGTTTTACTGGCCTGGCTAGAGTAACAGGATGAAATTTTAAGAACCATGAGCCTTTTGGTTTAAAAGCAAGAAGCTAGTTAAAGCAGCATTTCCTTTCAAAAGTGCTACAATTTGAATTTTAAGCAGGCGACCTGCTGCTGCTGTTCATCTCTAATAATAAATCTACTGTGGCTTTTTTTTTGCTATTTCTTAATGTGATACAACTTGCTGTACATAAAAGTGTTATAAATATTGATGTTAATTGTTAAACATGATATACTGCTCTGTGTTAGCATCCCAGATACTCAAAAGATAATCCTCATTTATAGGAAATGTCAGCCTATCACAAGTGGTATCCTATCTAAAAAAAAAAAAGATGATTTTTAAGTTTCCAGGCAGACTGTTGTTTAGATTTCAGTGTACCTAACATAAAGCAGTGTTAGGATACAGCACAGACTGTATATCTTGTTTGTTTGTTTGTTTGTTTGTAAACAATGACAATGTTAACCTGAATGGACTGTGAACCAGCTATTTCCAGAAACTGCCTACATCCCATTCCAACAGTTGTGCTTGTTTGGAATGCTCCTGCTGTCCTCAGGGCTGAATTCCTGGGAGAGGGCAGCAGAGTGTTTTTGGTGGAGGGCCCTTTGCTCTGGAATGTCTGACTTCTTGGGATCAGAGTTTGGTGACTTGCAGGACATGGTACAAGATGCATCTGTTTAATATTGCTTTTTCTTAGGGCGTAAAAGACACTGATGTTTATTTGAAGTTTGGGGAAAGATTTAGTGCTAATTATTTGTTGTTCTTATGAATGTGCACCAATATGATGATAGAAGCATTATCAATGATCAATTAGCAAATAAATACCTGTAATATAATATAGTTCATTATCAATGTCTACTCTTATCGGTAGATTGGCATGCGATCGATGCAGCTGTGTTGATTTAGCAGCGGGTCTGGTGAAGCCCCGCTAAGTCGATGGCAGAAGCACAATGGACACCATTTATAAACACAACATTTATCACTTTGCACTGATTGCGATCCTGCACTCCAGTATCCTCGATTCTGATTATAAGATGCTGTGGTTACGTTTTGTCCTCTATTAGTAATAAGGGCTGTGAATGCTGGGGTTCTTATTTCTACATCTCTTTTCTTGTAGTTGCTTATTAAGGAAGGAGGAGACCTGAGTTCTACTACTGTTTCTGACAGTTACTCACTGCCTGGCTTTGGGAAACCATTTAGACCCACATTTTCAAAGGCGTGGTCTAACTTTGGGTGTCTCAATTTTGACTCCTACTGCATTGATAGTTGTAAAGCACTTTGAGCGTTTCAAATGGAATGCGCAGTAGAAATTTATTACATTGTTATTGAGCTGTGCACTCTGGAAACACTGAAGTAAGTAAAATTGAGCAGAGTCAACACAGCTGAACTAGCATTTAGCCTCAGTTCCTTAGATTGTGGCTATTCTCCAGGACTCCTGGTAAACAGGATGCATATTCAGCTTCCGTTGGATAAAGATCCATGTTATTTGGTACCCGATGAATCCAAAAAACTGCGTTAGTCACATCTCTAACTTTCCCACTGCAAAGTGACACACATCTGCGAAAACTCATCTGAGTCTTAAAAATACAAAACAAAAACCCCACATTCCATTAATGTGACTTGAAAACAAGTATTTGCCTCAATTAAGCTAAATCCAAGGAAACAGCTATAACAGGAGCCTACCTCAGAGGAGTTTGTCACAAGATGATTATTAACTTTTGGCAACCAGCAATGACACCACACTGGTTTTCAGGAGGTGTTATTTTACTGACAGCGGCAGCAGCAGAGGTGGCAGGAGTGGCAGCTCTCTCAGTAGAAAGGTGCAGCAGCACGTCCCTGTCACAGAGTTTTAAGATCCAGTGGGAGTGAAGTCTGTAATAACAGTTCTAGCCAACTTTCTCTCTCATGATTTCCCCCCCCCCTTCTTTATTGTGTTAGAGAGTGAGATTGGTTCCCTGACAGTGGGCTTAGGGGAGATAAGATTCTGACAAGATACAGGATGCACAGAAAAATGTGTGACTAGCCGTAGTAACAAGGTTGTGTTTGTTAGCTTGTGATTTAGAGGATTGAAATCCCAAACCATGCGTACAGTGTTATATTGTTTGTTACCCGGAGGCTACTGTGTTGACCCCAGAGAAGCAGAAAACAGTAGCCAAAAAACATGTCACCTGTAACCATCTCCACATCATGTGATTAAGATTCAAGCATTGAGGCTTATTTATTAAATTTAATGTAATTAATTAGATTTTATTCTTAATATATTCAAATTAGAATCTGTGTGTCTGCAGCTGCAGAGATAACTCTGGGAATTAGCTCCCACTGCAGAATTTGCCCTACCAAAATCTGTCCCTTTGCTCTACCAAACTCTTGCTTAGGTCATTGGATCATGCAGGTTGAGGGAGAGGCTCATTAAAAACTTCACCTCCATTAAGCTGTGCTATTGGTCTTCTGGGTGACCTTGGGCAACTCTCTTCATCTCTCTGTGACTCAGTTTTCACATGTGTACAAATGAGGATAATGGTACTGACCTCCTTTGTAAAGTGCTTTGAGATCTACTGGTGAAAAGCGCTCTAGAGCAGCCAATAAATAATAATAATTAATAATTGATAATAATAATCTGATATTTGGATCACATGGTGAAAGGAAATAATAAATTAAAGGATGCCTCCACCTCTTCCTGTCAAACCATGCTGAAGGAGGTGAGGGCAAGTTTCCAACCATTAAGCAGTGTGGTTGGAGGGGCGTGGCATTGGAATCCTATCCTAGAAGACAGGAAGAAAGGAAGAACTATCGCTTTTGGAGCACACTATCCGTAAGTTTGGCAACCAGACTACAGCACCTGACTTGTGAAATTTCCAGTTTGCTGAACATCTCTGTGATCTATGGAGAGAGAAAAAAAATGCAAAACCCACCAGAGTTTATTGAATTAACAATTCTAGTACTGATTGTGTTGTTCATATTAATATCTAATTCAGTGATAACTGCTCTCTATGACTCGTTTTCCACTTGGGCTACCACAAAATTAACAGTCTGCTACTGAATGCAGCACTCGTGTGACACAATATTCAGGGAGCCTTGATACAGAATTTGTCACAGCATGATGAAGAACCTAGCACATTCAGAACCTTGATTAGAATTTAATATACTTACTGTCTATAGATGTCTAACTTTATATTTTTTCTGTTACTGGTTAAGATGGCTGTCTTGAGAATAGAAGTGGCTCTGAACCACACCCAGGAATCTAAACCCAAGGATCCAAACCACCCACCCCGCCCGCCTACTCATTATTTTACTAGGCATTTATTACGAAAACATTTCAGTAGACATTGAATTCAGCAGCATGTTTGTTTGCCATGAACTCCACTTACAGTCCCAGACTTCCCTCAAAGGATTACTACATTTTTCCTAGACTTTTGATATCAGTAGATAGGATGATAAAATATTTTAAGCAAGTGTAACTAGACCTATGCAAATAATTGATTTTTTTTTTCAATTCACTGGCAGTTCTGAAAAACCAGAAATAAAATTTGATTTGGGTTCAATCAGATTTGCAAATTCTGAAAAAAATTGTTGAATTGAAAAACTCCATTTTGGGGCCTAACAAAACATTTCATTTGACTGGAAGCATTTTGTTGCTGGGCATTTTCAAAGGCCGGATTCACAAAATGACAAGAGGAGGATCCTCCTTGTTAAGCTTTAGCCCTCTAGTTAGGACTTTCAGCTGGGATGTGGGAGATCGAGGTTCAATTGCTCCCCTCACCTAATGTGGAGAAGGGATTTGAACTCCAACTACATTGTAAGGGAGTGCTGCCTTAGCCACTTGCCTATGGGGTATACAGTGGAGAGGCTGTCCCAATCTCTCCAGTTGAAGCAGCTCTGCTGAGTACAAATAATTAATCATTAGCACATGAACATGAACTTGGATCTCCCACAGTTTCACTCTCTTTGTCCCAATGACTATTTGAATATTTACATACAGTGAAACAGTTTCAAGAGGCAAGTCCCATAGCCCAGTGGCTAGAGCACTCTCCACTGTGGGAATTCAAAGGCATCTAGATACTGTGAGAGTTGTCTCCCCACAACCTATATCTTCCCAGCTGGTGCGCGACGTGGAGAGGAGTGAATCCACAGAGAAAATGTTAGCGGGTTCCTATGGAGAGGTGAAGCAGCTGAGTTTCCTCCATCCTCCTTGAGGCTGCCTTTCCCACTTTGTCAAATAGGCATGTGATCACAAGGTAGTGAAGAAAAAGTGTCAGGGGCAGGAGTGTTTGTGTGGGAGGGTAGAAACTGCACTAAGAAGTATCCTACCTCCAGACTGTCCCAGAGATAAATCACAGGCTATGATAAAGAGATGTGAAGCTGCATTAACTGTCAACTTAGCACTCGGTGACACCTTCTCCCCACCCTCCCCAGAGAGTCACAGAGTAAAGCTGCAAGTGGTGAGCCAAGTCAACATGGATACTAGGCTTGCATGCTGCCATGAGAGACTGCCCAGCAGTGCAGAGCAAGACTCTTGCCATATAGCCTGTCTGTGGATCTCTGCTCCTCCACCTCCTTCCCCTCTCAGTTCCCTGTTCACTCCACAACACCAGTAGTCTTGTGGCTTGGGGAAGGAGGGAAGGGTAGAGTCTGCAGCTGAGCTGTTGTGAGGCTGTATTAACAAATGTTTGTGAAATATTTTGCAACCGTTGGATTACTAGGCTGTGAAAGTGAAAAGCATGATTTATTGTTTCATTCTAATTACCGAGACCGACTGTATAGAACACTTTCTGCAGACATCAGTGATCAGCAGATGTTTCTATCAGCTGACAACTTTTTACAAACTGTGGGTTTCTTCCATCAATGTGTCCAGTGATGGTGACATTCAGGCCAGAGCTGAAGGTTACTCTTTTATGCTTGCTTGTTTTTGTTTTAATTTTTCAACAAAAGTTTATTTCTGAAAAGAAATTTGTGGCTCATTAATGAACAAAAACACATGTTCCATCTCTTCTTAAGGCAGTTACTAAAAATGAAGCAAGATTAAAATGTGTGTGTGTTTGTGTGTGTGTAGATATATAATAGGGTAAGAAGACAAGATAAAAACTTACACTAAGCAGATTTTTGTTTTTCAAGGTAGATAAGTAATCTGGCACTATTCCAAAAGGATTTCTGTGTCTGTGCTGATAATAGCATATCCTTCTCCCCACAACAAAGTGCATCCTTTAAGAGATGGACTCAATTCCATGTGCCTCCCAGCTAAAGCTGTGGGGCTAAGGGTCAGATGATAGCCTGAAGAGCAGCTGGTCCTTATAAAGGCCAGCAAGTGCTCAGCTAAGCTAGGGAACTACAGGGAGTAAATAGCCTTCTGTAGCAGGTCCTTAAACAGAGGAATTATCCTAGTTACTAGAAGACTCCCAGACAGATGGTCTGGAGAATGAGAACTCCAAGGAGTGGAAAGCCTTCTGTGGGACTCCATGGGACAGGGCAAGGGGTGAGAGAGGGAAAAGCCTATGTGAGGCAGAGAAACTCCTTTGTTATGGTATTGTGCTTAAGTTTCTTGTGCCCTGAGCTAAGGGCCTGACACTCATTGACGTGGCATTGATTCTTCCTGGGCCAGGGAGCTTATATGATGCCACAAGGGTATGTGGTTAGAGTAGGGTATCCTAAACCAGGTATTTGAAACCAAAATAATCAGCAGCTGTTGTACTTATATATTATCTGCAAGGGGTCACCAAAAAAGGCCAAAGCTACTTCAGGAAAAGGACAGAGGAATACAGCTCTCAAAAAATACACCCAAATATCCAACATATAATGTCTGCGTATTATTATTTAACATATGTATATTGGCAGGGTCTTTGGGCCAGCTAAATATGGGGCTGCATTGTACCAGGCAGTGATAGAGCGTACTATCTAAATAGACAAGACAGACATAGGATAGGGGCAGGAATCTAACACATAAGCAGAGCAAGCAATGTGATGGTGGCAAATGTCGTGTTAGTCCCATGTTTTTTGGGGCGACTGGGGGTAGTTAGGTGGGCAGGAGCTAAATGGAAAGGAAAAGCAGAGTGGGGGGAGAAGTGTGTAAGGAGAGGCAGCTGTAGAGTGAAGCTGAGGTGAAGAGATCAGGAAGGTGGAGGATTAGAGCACATGGCCCATCAGCACAGAGAGAGAGAGAGTCAGAACATCGGACAGTTTTCATTGGAATGTCAAAAGTAAAAAAAGTTCTTTGCTTTGTCTGCTTCTGTTTCTTCTAGCTCTTCTCTGTATTTCCCCTCCCCCCCCCCCCCAAGGCTACAGGGGGAGGGGAGATGCCACCTGGATCTTACTGACCCCCAGAGCAGAATTAACATTAACTGATTATATCAGGAATAATGTCATAGTGGAAAGTCAAATAACAAAGCTGACAATCTCCATATGAAAAGAAAGATTAGATGATGGAAAACTCCAAATATAACATAATATACTTTTTTTCTGTTCAACAGATTACCTGAAAGGACTAATTTTTGACTCAACTCAACACCTTGTCTTCATCAATTTTCACTCATACAAGGACTATCTGCTGAGATCATTTCCCTTTGAGGGCATTGTCCATACAGCTGATAGCTGAATTCAGGTATAGAGGATGTTTAAACCAAGTTTATTTCAAACGTGTAAGTGTGCTGAACCCAAGCATTCATGTACTTGCCAAACTGAAGCCAGTCACTGAGACTATTGCCATCAGAAATCCAATGGTCAGAGGGAGCAATGTATAGAACAGTTATTTTAAATGAGGTAATTTAGATTGAACAAGTTGATCGTGCCTGCCGGGGAAATATGCATTTAAAAAAAATTCTCATTCACTTCATTGGGAACTTTGGATCCTATGGCAGGTTTAGACTTGTTATGGTAAGAATAGTCAATTGGTATATAGAAATTAATACCACTTACTTATTGGAAATGTATTGGTTACATTTTAATTGTTGTAACATGCATCTAACTGTTCATTAAACAGCTATTTGTTCAAATTTAATAAGACTGCAATTACATGTTAAATAGCAACTGATTATTAAATACAGTTACTGAAGACTATTAGAGACAGCCCTGAGACACCAAGTTTGTATTGGCGTCTCAACTTTCCAAGAGTCTGAATGTGGTTGGACCTGGGCTTTTCGTTCATTCTATTATTGAGATGATGGGAATCAGCTGCAAAGTTCGGATTCAGATCGTACCTTACCCACAGGGAAACGTTCAGGTAAAGCACTTTGGTTCAGGCCCATATCATTTATGAAATTTCACCTAAGCCCACTGGAATTGTGTGTTTGTTTTCATATGTTATATACTTGTGTGTGTATATTTGTGTATTTATATGTGTGTTTAATATAAATACAGGAGCAAACCTCGTGCATACTGAAATTAAGTTCAGGTGATTTTTCATACATATTCAGGTAAATACAAGATACTGCATTAATGAACAGGTCAAATGCATGGTGCTTGCCTAATTCAATGCAAAGCAATGCAGTACAACAGCTGTAGATAAGAGACGTTTGGATCTGATGCTCATTATCCAGATGGATGATGGATATCCAATTTACATTTATTGAGGAAGCATCAGCAGATGGAAATGGAATGAAAGAGTAAATGTCTATGGTTACCTGTTAACTGGTGTACTTCATCATTCACCAGCAGAATGAATTATGTTCATGTAGTTCAAAATGCCTCTCATTAATTTTTGAGAAGAACCTTTCTGCTGACCTATTAATAAACCATAGTTCCAGGTTGGGGATAAGGAGCTTGTTAAAGTGTAACACATGCCTGTGCAAACAGATTTGGAAGTGCATAGTTCACTGTTGTAATGTCAGATGTTTTACCTGCCTACTCAACTAATTGAAAATTACATTGAAAGAATAGAAAGCTATTGAAATAAATGAGACAGACGGTGCACTCCAAACAGACATAACTGAATTAGAACTGATGAACCCACCAAGAGTAGGTTCACAGTGTCACTTTAAATACCATACAATTTCATTCATTTTCTTGCACCCGATCTGTTGTTGCAACCACTAAAAGCTTTCAGCTGAAAGATGGACAGTTTAACTTGAAGATGCATTTTGCATACTAGCCCTACTATCAGGAGGAGATTTATTGAAGGATAATCTATATATTAAAAGGAGTGCCAGCCTGAGATCCTGGGAAGCAGACATTTTGATGGCAACTGGGACAGCCATCACTAACTTAGCCCTCTCAAAAAGAATGCATATTGTTGGAGAGTTGCCAGCATCAGTACATTTTTATAGATTTACACCCATGGCAGGATTCCCATGATCTACAAAGTGAAAAGCTCTCTCCCTCTCTTAAATATTAATGCAAAGTGCAATATACTATAGCTGGTAAGAGGAGTTTGATACCAACACAAAAAATGAAATAGAAAACAACTGCTGCTCACCAATAATATTGTGCAGTATTTTAAATTCACCGTGTCCATACGTTTAGCTACAGACCTTATCTCTAAACTTCCTTTAAAGTTTGAGAGTGTTTGGATCTAGAATTTCTGCCCATTATAAAGATAAAAACTAGATGAATGAGTATCTGGATCGGACCAGATTCAGAATTAGGTGTGTGTTTGGATTCTGTGGTTTGGGTTGCCCAGCTCTAGATACAGTATTTTGGGTTTGCACTACTATGCCTCCTTTCTTATGTAATAATATAGACAATAGAGACCAGATCCTGACACTCCATGTACCACATTGACTTCATTTTTTGGTTACGTCTTTTAGTTCTACTGAGGATGAAAAATAAATTTCCAATTTGCCACTTAAAGAAAGAGATTATTTTGTTGTGTTGTTTTTGCCATTGCTTCTGCTTCCACTGATGTGAGGGAAAACTACATCTTGGCAGGTTTTCAGGCTAGGTCCTGACCCGTGCCAAGCAGTGGGTCTGTAAGGAAGGCTTTTAACCACCTTTTTGACTCCCTGATCCTCATTTGCTCTGGATTGACCCCATTCATCAATGTGAACTATAGCAGACTCTGGGCTCCTCTACTTTATACTGCCTGCCCGTGGCCTCCAAAAGTCATTCCCTTCAGCCAGGGATCACAGAGGCATAAGGATGCCCTGGCCTTGCCTCCTTTCCCCTGCTATGTATACTGGGGACTCAGGGTGCTTAACTTAGGAGCTGCTGCTGTGGTTTTACTCCACATGAGGCTCCTCCTCATGCTGGGGACTCCTCTTAAAGCTGGAACTGTCACATACACTGGTGCTATGCACAGACAGTAGCTGGGGCACATCTGTCCCTTTATGTCAAACCAATTGCCCAGACAAAACAGCAAAATTATTACCTGTGTAAAAAAACCCACAAAAAGAAGACTTCAGTGGCCATCAAGATATATTTGAGAATACTGTATATCAATCCTTTTTAACAGCCTCCCTCTATATTAGCTGCTGCAAACTGCAGGGGACAGTAGTTAGGTTCAATAGGAGAATGCTCTTGTTTTGAAACTTCCCTTGCCTTAAAAATTCAAAGGAAAATAATCACAATATTTAGCAAAAACCAGTTTCTAAACTTAGATATGTAGTGTATTTTATTGTACATTACTATTTTAGACAGCTGGAAATACTGGTAGTCATAACACTGAAGGACAGAAATAGAAACACCATTTGCTAGCTATTTAAATAGAGAGCTCTTCACTTTCTTCCAAACGTGATGATTTTTCAAAGATTAACATATTAAGTGCATGGAAAAATCTTCAGAGAACGAGACATTCTGTGGGAAAGATTAGCAAACCTCCAGTGGTTTGTCCTGGCTAAAAGGAAAACTGAAAAATGACCTTTTATATTTTTCACCACTACAAATCATGCTGTTCCACCATCCCAGTGATGCGTAGAGATGGAAATAACGGAGATGAGTACAATAGACTTTTCCATAGACTGAGTTTTCCAGGTCATTTAATTCTCTCTAGTGTCTTCAGAACCTTTCCAACCGAGCTAATGATAACAGATTGTCACATTATCCAGCTCATGGTGACCTGTCTGGGTAGGTGCCAGAAGTTCTATCCACTCATAGCTATGAGTTTAAAAAAAATTGTCTTCTGTAACTGCTATAAGCAAACCCAATAAAGTATTACACACAAATGAAATAGTCTGTCATTGTTTTATGTGAGCATTTCAAGAACTAGCATTGAATATCCATTTCTAATAATTTATCCATTAGGCATCTTCAGGGCTGGCTCCAGGGTTTTGGCCGCCCCAAGCAGCCAAAAAAAAAGCCGCGATCGTGATCTGCGGCGGCAATTCAGCCGAAGGTCCTTCGCTCCGAGCGGGACTGAGGGACCGTCCGCTGAATTGCCGCCGAATAGCTGGACGTGCCGCCCCTCTCCTGAGCAGCCGCCCCAAGCACCTGCTTGCCAGGCTGGTGCCTGGAGCCGGCCCTGGGCATGTTATGCTGCAGCAGCTTTGTGTCATTGTGCTCAAGGATCCTGGCCATAAACCAGCGTATTTTGCCCTGGGGGAGGGAGAGGGTTAACCCAAATCTAAGTGGGAATCTTCCTACAGTATAGAGCCAGCATAAAGGTTTCGATATTAACCCATCTCCCATAAAAGAGAAACAGCTGGAGAAAAGTGAGTAGGGCTTGGTTGCCCCTCACCGCTGCTAATCGCCAGCTATGGTTTTGGCGCCTTGAAGCTGTTTGCTGACCGTGTAATTTATGACTGGGGATTGGGACTGCATTTAGGACATGTGGGGCTGGGAGAGTGCAAAGATGAATTTCGTGCCACACACGCATCTACACACACACACACGCACATCTGACGTATGTGTTGTATGCCTCAGTCATATCTGAAGATCTAGCCCATTGTTCCAACGGATGAGAACCAGTACTTGTGAATAAGAGACAACCATTATTTTTGCCCCCAATTGGACCAAACCTTATTTAAAATAAGCTTACTATGGGTATCCCTGTTCTCCATCCCATTTAGTTCTAACCAGAGCGAAATGCCAGATCACAAGAGGTTATTTGTGGGCATTTCTGCCCGAAGCAGATAATGTCAAAAATATCTTGAGAGAGCCTGTTGTGGTAAAAGGGGAAAGAAAGCCTGACTGGTGAAAGAATAAGTTAAAGAATATTTAGATAAATTAGATGTATTCAAATTGGCAGGGCCTGATAAAATGTATTCTGAGGTACTTAAAAACTAGCAGAATCAATCTTGGAACCATTAGAAATTTATCTTCAAAACCTCATGGAGGATTGGTAAGACCGCAAAGTACTGAAAAAGGGCAAACATAGTACTTATCTTTAAAAGGGGAACAAGAGAATTATAGACCAATCAGTATAAGCAGAGTAATAAGTAATAGCCGACACGGATTTGTCAAAAACAGATCATTGCCAAACCCACCTGATTTCTTTGACAGGGCTACTGATCTAGTGGATGGGGGAAGCAGTGGACATGGTATATGTTGATTTTAATAAGGCTTTTAACTCAGCTCCACAAGACATTCTCAGAAGCAAACTAGGGAACCATGTGATGCACTTGCAAAAAAAGGTGAATGTCATTTAGGAGTGT
Organism: Terrapene triunguis; assembly: GCF_002925995.2. Lineage (NCBI taxonomy): Eukaryota > Metazoa > Chordata > Testudines > Emydidae > Terrapene > Terrapene triunguis. The sequence goes on from NW_020664448.1 coordinate 19,112,309, forward strand.
TGTATGTAAAACATGGCAGCTAATTGTCCCACTCTTCTTGGAACTGGTGAGGCCTCAGCTGGAGTATTGTGTCCAGTTCTGGGTGACGCACTTTGGGAAAGATGTGAACAAACTGGGGAGAGTCCAGAGGAGAACTACAAAAATGCTAAAAGGTTTAGAAAACTTGATCTAGGGGGAAAGGTTTAAAAAAATGGGCATGTTTAGTCTTGAGAAAAGAAGACTGGGTGGGACGGGGGGGGGGGGGGGGGCTGATCATTGTTTTCAAATAGCTTAAAGGCTGTTATAAAGAGGACGGTGATAAACTGTTCTGCACGTCCACTCAAGGTAGAACAAGTAGTAACTGGCTTAAACTGCAGCAAGGGATACTTAGGTCAGATATTAGGAAAAACTTTCTAACTATAAGGATAGTTTAGCACTGTGATAGTATTGCAAGGGAGGTTGTGGCATCCCCGTCATTTAAGGTTTTTAAGAACAGGTTAGACAAATAGCTGTCAGGGAGGCATATGCACAATTGATCTTGCCTCAGCACAGGGGGCTGGGCTAGGTGACCTTCAAGGTCCCTTCCGGCCTTATATTGATGTTTTTTTACAAAAGATCTGTTCTAGGACATATTTTGGGGAAATTCTATGGCCTTTGTTAAGCAGGAGCTCAGACTTGATTATCACAATAGTCCCTTCTGGCCTTGGAATGTATGAATCTGAATCCATACATATATTTGTTTACAGCTCACCACTGCCTAGGATGACCAGACAGCAAATGTAAAAAATCGGGACAGGGGGTGGAGGGGTAATAGGATCCTATATAAGAAAAAGATCCAAAAATCGGGACTGTCCCTATAAAATCAGGATGTCTGGTCACCCTACCACTGCCTGATGAAATGCCTAATATTAGCATGTATTAATAGTGGTTCACTGCTTTTTGCTATTGTATTTGTTTTCCTTATACTACTACTTTAGGTAATTGGATGTATTTGACCAGTCACATCTGTTATAAATCATATAACATACAAGAAGCCAAGTTCATACATCTCAAAATGTGATCTGTAAAAGAATAAGGATTTGCTTGAGCCACCTCACCCCAAGATGGTTTCTTAGACTGTGAATTCTCTGGGACAGAGATTTTCCTCTTTGTTCTACATTTGAACAGCACCTCGCTCAATGGGGTCCTAGTCCATGACTGGGTCTCCGAGGTGCTACTGCAATACAAATAATAAATAAAATGAGCACCAAGAGCTGGAATTTCCAGGCAAGCAGAGGCTGTGTGTGTGCTGCACCACCCGTAGGGGTCCATTTTCCACCTGCCAGCTCCCCTAGTGTGGGAAATGTAGAGCTATGCATCTTAACCTTTAAGACAGTAGCTTCACGGTGTCTTTGAGGTTGTGGTGGCATTCCTATTTTGTGTGGCACATGCTCAGATATTACCGTGATGGGCAGCAGTATAAAACCCTAAAATAAGAGGTTATTCTGACCACTGCAGGGCCTCCGTATTTTTCATGAAATGCAGTCAATTTGAAATTCATAATAAAAGTATTGATGAACATTATAGCATTTCTGTTCAACCTGTATTCCTCATACTGAGATCCACACACCAGCCAAATGTCAGGATCATTCATTTTATACTAGGAATGGGCCAGAGCAACAGAGAACCCTTAGATAGTTCCATTGATTTCAGGGGGAGCAGAGTTGGACCAACACTGAGCACTTTTGAAAAGCCCATCCTCAGAGAATGACTGCTGCAGAAAACCACTCATACTTACGAATTGGCACAACCTGTAGCCAAATTGTGAACAGGACCTGGACTAAAAATATTTCATATTTTAAAATGTGTATAACTTTTCTTTTTATATCTTGTGCTCTGGAACCAGAAGTATAAGTGCCAAAATCCCATAAGAGAGGAGCTGTTGCCATGGTGTTTCTCGCCTGGCTAGAAGGCGAAAGACAGGAAATCTATCATGTTTGTAAATATTAACCTTTTTAGTCATCTTTTCCGTCTATATTAAATTAACTGGCCTATTAACTATTCTCCCAGAATCTTTTCAATGTTAGCAAGAGTGTGTCTGTATTCTAAGGCCTAAAGTGTAGGTTCTTAACCCATATCTGACTTGTATTGAGGAATTTCATGTGATTGAGTGTTTTACAAATACAAATAAATAAAAATAATTAAATAATTCCTCCTGTTGCCAAGGCCAATTGTATCTAACTATCCTCAGCATCTCCAGGTCTGTTGGAATCCAAGTCTCCAGGGAAAAAGACCCTTCAAATTATCAAAAAGTGTCTACAAAAGTATGTTATAAACAAAACTAAGTGATAGAAAAGGGATACTGGGTAATTGATGAGGGATGGTTTTTGTTGAAGATGGGTTCTGCAATGGATGAAATAATGACCCATTGAAAATTGTTTTTAATTCATTAAGAATTGTCGGTTGTCACAACTGTTAATAATGACTGGTTTAGAGATTCCCTTTCGCTCATCAATCAGGTAAACTGAGGACATAGAAGAAATTCCATCATTAATTAGGAAAACAGTACACGTGGTAAATTAATCATGGGAAAGTACTTTTCCCTCCAAAAAGTTTCTTTATCTAACACGCTATACAAGGACAAAGGCTTGGGAAGTTCGTTTGGGAGTGCAGACTGTCAGCACCCCACCAGTTATAAAGGAGAGAGAGACAAGGTGTCTCTACACTGCAATTAGACACCCACAGCTGGCCTGTGCCAGCTGTCTCAGGCTAGTGGAGCTTGAACTAAGGTGCTGTTTAATTGTGACATAGGTGTTTGGGCTTGGGCTGGAGCCCTGGCTCTAGGACCTGTAAGGATTCCAGAGTTTGGGCTGCAACACAAACCTGAACATCTTCACTGCAAGTAAACAGCCCCTTAGCCTGAGTCCCGCTAGCCTGTGACAGCTGGCACAGACCAGCCACAGGTGTGTAATTGCAGTGTAGACATACCCACAGAGACCAGCTCTTTACCTTACACTAAGAGTGGTGATGGATCTATTCTTGCTATATTAATCTCTGATCAATAAGCTTTGATTAAATAATTCTATTTGAGCCTGCTATTTGACAATCTCTAATTGTTATTCAATTCAAACATGAAACAAACCCTTTTCCTGTGAGTTTTTTTTTTTCTAGTCCAGTTTTTTGAAGACTTGCATCCACATTTAAGGCCCCAGTCCTGCAAACATTTGTATTTGTAATGTAATTGGGATTGTTTGCTTGCATTAAGTTAAGTCTGTATATGTTGGGAGGATTAGGGTCTAAATATATTATTTTATTAATTTAAAGACAATATTTTTTCTAGACTGTAGATTGGAGAAGTGGCCTTGGCAACAGGAGGAATTATTTAATTATTTTTATTTATTTGTATTTGTAAAATAATAATAATTCAGAGGCTCCTGCCCTATCATACTGTACATTTTAAACACAAAATAGTATGTAAGGGACAGTCCATTGTTACCTACCAAATCACTTTTAACCCATAGTCCAACTCCCTTCTCAATAGTCTGTGGGGAGATGGGGGGTAACGTGTACTGTATTGGTGTTTTGTCACTTCACTAATGAAGTTTGTATTGTAAATTCATGTGTACATTGTTAATACTAAAATCTAATATTTGACACCAAATAAACAAGTTGCAGACTGAATTACAGAATGGCATTTCTCATGCAGCATCCTATCAAATTTGCCATTACCACCTGATTCAAGTCATTTTACACGTCAATAAATCTGTTAGTTAATGTTAATGATTTTCAGAGTCACACATAATTGGCCCCTTCAGTGGTTTTCATCTTTTATTATGTCAATTTTATGTAAGTATGGACTTCAGCTACACACATCAATATTGTTGTAATAAACATCTCCAATGATCCAAAATAGATTTGTGCTCATAACTGGAAACCCAACAGCTTATTGTCAAAATATGGGAAAATTAAATAACCTCAAATATCCGGAATCAGTGTATTCTGCCAAGTGACAAAATAGGAATTCTTTATACATAGATGGATAGGATTCAGGAGTGTCACTGAATATGGCAATTCTCTGCTGACATGGAGCCACAGTCTGCTCTCACACTGATGTATATCAAGAGTAATTCCAAAATGTTAGATTAGTGTAACTGAATGCAGAGATTAGTCCTCAGACATACTTTCCAAGTTCTGTTTTTATCATATATTAAAGGACACGATCCTGTAACTTTACTCACATGCAGACTACCTTTGATTTCAAAGGGACTACTTGTGTAAGTAGGAACAACTGGATCAGGACCGTAAAATTAAACTGAATCAGTATGTCACTTCTCTAGCTTTGTTTCTGTGATACTTGGAGAACCTGCAATATAAAGGGCCAGATTGTCTATTCAGGTTGAGCTGAACACAGCAGAGGGCCAGAGAGAGGGCAAATGTGGCATTTAAAGCCATCTTTATGTTTTCCTGATCACAGGCTGGTGAGGAACTGTCCAGGTCACCAGCATAAAACAGAGCAGACTGCAGGGACCATTCCAGCAGCTGGAAATTGGCTGATGCTGTGGCAGCTAGCCCCACCCCTGTTCTCTTTGGAATGGCCCTTGCCCTGAGTACCAGGAGCAGGGTATTCAAAAGCATAGGAGCTCTCATGGAAGGTCTAGATAATTATCAGATTCCTTCATGCTGGGGAATTGTCTGGGGAGCTGGAACCTCTTGGTTTGTCTTGCTTTGCACAGGGAGGCTGGCAAAAAGCAGACTTAAAAAACCTGTCAATCAGGGCCACAGTATTCTTCTTTTCCTTCCCCTCCCTTATGTCCCTTAATGTTTTTTCTCATTTATTTCTCCTGTTATTGGATCTAATGAGTTCGGAATACACGTCACAGATCCTCACGAGTGCTCCCTTGCAGCTACCCACTAAGACTGCTGTGAAGGGAATCCAAGCCTGTGTTCTAGATCCCCCGGGATGTGCTAAATTTCTGGATCATGAACAGATTCCAGCCACTGACTCAGTGTTGGGGTACGTAGCACACTCTCAGGGTACAGACCTTCTATCTGGCACCCCCCACCAGGTGTGGAACCCAGTCTCTAGTGGCTTACCCCTTCTGGGTGCAGCATTGACCCTTCAGACTCCCCAGTACTTAAACACACCTCTTTCTCCAAACTCCACCTCAAAGACATGAAGCTTCTGGTTACATTTTAGCTCTCTCAGGCACACTCAGCAGTTATAAAGCAGTCAACATATGTGCACTTTGTCCAGTTTAACATCTTTATGCTCTTTTATCCTTAATCATGTAAAGCAAAAGAGAGTATAGTTCATACAAAACAATAAGCCATTCTAAATGCAATGCTCCTCACTAGCTCATCCTTCTGGGGGGCCATTAGGGGATCATCTGTGTTCTGTTAGGCAGGCAGGCAGGGTCCTCTGCCTCATTGCCTACCCTGCTCCTGCAGCAGCCTCCGTCATTTAATCTGGTGCAAAATGACTCTCTCCCAGTTCTGCCCTGTGATTCCCATAATAGACTCTTGCTGGTGTCACCTGCTTCTTTTGTTCTGCCTCCTGGTAACTTTCCATTGCTTCCAAACCCCTCTTCCTTCAACAAGAGAAGGACATGTCTTCTCCCAGCTGGAGCAAACCCATTGTCCCAAGGTGTTTTACTTTGAATAGACCATTATCGAGTACTGATCATTCACCATTATCCTGGCCCAGCAGAGACATGACACAACCCTGCTAACTCATGGTTTCCCCATATCACAGTAATTTCATAATACAATTCCATAAAATCATCCACAGTTCAGAAGTGCAACGAGGAGTCTGGTGGCACCTTAAAGGCTAACAGATTTCTTTGGGCATAGGCTTTTGTGGATAAAAAACCCACTTCTTCAGAGGCAAGCATCTTGCAGAAGCTTGCGTCTGAAGAAGTGGGGTTTTTACCCACGAAAGCCTATGCCCAAAGAAATCTATTAGTCTTTAAGGTGCCACCAGACTCCTCGTTGTTTTTGTGGATACAGACTAACACAGCTACCCCTCTGATACTTAGTTCAGAAGTGGTACAGACAAAAACCCCAAATCACAACAGTTACTTTTAATTGTATTGTCCTTTGACCTGGTAATCAGTGCTTTTGCTTCCAGTCTGATTAATACATAGTGTGAATACTCTTCTTTTTTCTTGATGAATTGTTATGATTTATTTATAATGTATGGGATCTTCAGAGCACAGACTGCATTTTGCTTTCTGTTTGGAAAATACCTAGTGCATTGTAGAGGCAACCATAAATAGATTATATTAAATAATACCAGGCAACAATTTGTTGTAGCAGCACAGAAGTGTACCCATAGGTATCTTGAACACTTGTTTCTATTTGTTCTTTCTAAAATTTGTTCAATAAAATATTGATTTAAAATAACAAGGGGACCTTTTTCCTGATGTGCTACCAGAATATCTAAGATTGGTGTTATTGGAGCACTAAAAATAAAACATATGTCCAATCTTGTTGCATTGCACATATTGTAATTCAGCCTTCATTTAAAAACCATCTCTGTTCAGATGTTAACACAAAATGATGTATTCATTCCCAAATGTGAAATGGAATTCAGAGTCTGTAGTCATTTTAAAAACAAGTAAGTAAATTAGTTATCACCCTGTTACCACAAAACGATGCCCATCTATTAAAACATCAACATTTGGATAGAAGAAAAATAAGTTTGTCTCCATTCAGCCATGGTGTGGGCTCTGTCTAAATGAATATCACTAGGGGTAGGGAGAGAACTGATTTCTTAGCTAAGTGACAAAATATAGAGGACAAAATGGAAGTAAATAGTAGCAGAGCACATGGTTTATGATTTAGACATTTTCAGAAAGTAAGAAACTGAATGAATAATGTGTAACAAATCAAAACTATTAATGACCGAAATTAGCCCTCAGGACACTGCAAAGTCCCTGAGATGTGTAACATCCTGTGAATTGAGCCTGCTCTTGCATTTTGAAAGAAGGAGGTTTTGAGATGGGTGCTGTGCTGCAGCAGGAGGAGTATTCCTGGACACTGGGAGTCAGGGCTGGGCAGGACTCTTGAGAGCAACTCCATCCCCATCTTTGCGAGAGATGTTCAAATATGGTTCCCCATAGTGCTTTTTGAAAGCCCTCAGTGAGTGAAAGAAAGAAATGCAATATAATTTTTTTACATATTAATTGCAGTGAAATATATATAATATATATAAACAATAACTTTACTGGAAGCACAGAGCAAGGATAAAAAGGATAAAAAAAAAATGAAGTTACGTAAATCCCTTCCAGAGAAAGACATCAACCCATTCTCATATGTGACTGAAGTGCCATAATGCTAATCTCATTTAGTGGCTCATGCTGGAAACTTCAGTTTCCAGATCTGGATTTTGAATATGCCTCACCATTCACCCCAGGTTCAAGGGGGCTCATATGCCGTGTCTTGGTATGGGCCTACCCTTGATTCATACAAATGTTTACGATGTCAAGGGTTCCTAGTGTAACATGAATAGAAAAATAAAGTATTGGATTCCTGGGGGATTTGCAGCACCTTTTTTCACATTCAGGGCATCAGAGAAAGTCCTTCACCACTGAAGAAATAGTCTCTGAAGTATATGTGAATTGAGTAAGTTCTTACATAAGTTTGAATCCTTAACCTGGGGTGCAGGGTAGAGAAGGAAAAAAGCTCAATTTCCATAAATACATTTTTAATGACATGCATCTTCGATAGCATGGTTTTGTAGTTATCTGTTGTAAAATCAACCCTCCTTATCTGCTTCACGTTCAAGATAACAGTCCTCTGTGAGGCAGTTACTAAAGAAATAAACGTGGTGGGCATACGGATAACTCTTCAGGCAAATCTTCTTGCAGGTCCTTTTTACTGGTATCAACGCTAAAGCTTTTAGCAAAGATCAGATAGGCTTCATCAGCCTCAATAAGATGACTCTGAGCTCCATTTCACAGCCCATTGTTAAGCATTTTATTTGCAAAAGCACAAATATCAACAGTACCTTTGGCTCTAGTAGGTAAGCTTCTAATGCTGAAAGGATTTTTTACATATTACTGTACAGCATGCACATTTATAAAATAAAGAGATGAATTAGCGAAGTATTGCTGGGTTAAACACTATTTTCCGATATTTGACTTGAGAAGTTCAGGTACATGGGATGGGTCTTTCCAGATTTCAAAATATAGCGATCCATAGAAACCAGTTTATGAGCACAATCATTTTTTTACCACAAATTTTCAAACAGATTCTGTCATAGGACTCATAGATTATGAAAGAGATGGGAGATTATTAGTTCATCAATTGTAGGAGATTTGCTAATTTCAGGAGAAGAAAAGCTGATAGTTGGAAGACAAAACTCCAGAACCAATAGGTTTAGTTAATTTTTCATCACTGGGTATAGAAAGTTTGAATTTATAGTCTCAGATCCAATTACTTTCCTCTAATCTGTGAAAAATGTAGTTCACAGCATTTCTGAAGGCATATGCAGCAAAGAGAAGTGATATTAGACCACTTCAGTAAGCATCCTACTATAAAAGACTTTAAAAATAAACTATGGGATGAATGACTAAAGGCTCTATTCAAAATCCATTGTAGTCAATGGAGAGACTCTTATAGATATCAGTGTTTTTGATCAGGCCATGTGACAGGAGATGAGCTATAGAATCTTCCAACTAGCAGATTTTAAAAACCAGACAGTTTCAAACAGGAAATTTTGGATCTCTTCTCAGACAAAACCTCCACTGACATCAGTAGTGAATTTTGCCCACTTTAGATAGGCTAAGGCCAATTTGGACTTAATTCCGATTTACAAATCTGTGCTATTTGAAGTACAATATGAAGATATTAGTAAGGTTGGAGCTAGACTATTGCTGAATGTCAGGAAGATTGCCAGGATTAATTATGGTTCTATGATTTTAAGAGTATTACAGTCTAAAGAGCCCAAATATATGGGTGCGTGGGGAGGAACCCTCACAAGGACCAGATCTGAAAAGTGATATATGTTGACAAATGATAATGATTCATCCTCAGAAGAGAAAGCTGGCAGAACATTTAATGAGAGACAGCAATATGATTAAGCAAACAAATGACATGATGTAAAAAGGATATGAAGATAAAGTGAAAGAAGATGGACAATTGTGCAAGTCAACTGATCTCTCAACCCATTCAGAGTGGACCTAAAGAGAAAAACCTCTAACAAAGGAGATTTGGCAGAGTGCTGTTGAATATCTTGAAGCAGAACAAAAGATATCTGAAGATGAAAGTAGTAGTGGAGCAACAGCAGAGATCCTCATTCATTTTTGCGATAAAAGGTGAAACATTAACACAAGCATGTCTCAGACAGCTGAAGAATGTACTGGTTTCTTGGCATGAAATTTTGAGAAAAGTGAAACTTATCATTGTCTCTGAACAAATATGAAATGAAAAAAAGAAAGGACATAACATTTGTGTCAATCTTTTTACTCCTTAGGAGATGAAAAAGGGACACACTGATTCCAAGACACAGAGAAAAATTGCATTTAGCTCCATAGAAATAGAGCAGGAAAACAATAATATACCTGGAAAACAACTGTGAAATAAAAACATTGAGAAGGCCTTGCCTAGTGAGGACAGAAGTTACAGCTGATAAGCACCATAGGGCAGGGATTCTCTATATATTGGCACGTAAATAGTAACATCAGTAATATAGGTGACTGCAGTGCTAATCATGGCTAAAAGTCATCATCGATGATCAAAGAAACCCAATAAGGAATTGTGCAATATCGTCAAACCAGATTTAGAGAAATAATAAACTAGGAGTGAATTACTATCTCTACATTTGATTTGCCAGGTAAATCCATAATTGGAAATGGGATAGATTAAAAATGGAAAGGCTAAAACCACTCGCCTTTTACCATTTATATTTATTCACATTTTATAGAAAGGAAAATGATCATATGTAATTATCCTGTTGATGATATGAAGATGCAATATATGCACATATAATTCAGGATTCAATTCACTATTAGCATAATTATACATATTGATCACTATTCATAAATAGGAGACTAGTGTGTAATTATAGAATTAGGGTAATAATGATATAATTAGGATTGAAGAAAGTTTCCATTATAAACATATATTCCCAGGTGTTTAACCTTTTCATGAAACTTATTCTGTGGGATGTACACTTTTGTGCTTGTTTTCAAGCACAAAGTGGCAACATCTTTTTTTTTTTTCAGTGTAGAAAGTTTTGGTAAAATTCAGTTTGGTCATTTTTTAAAGTTGTCTGTGTGAATAACTACAGGATGCCTTTGTATTAAAATGTGACACTTGACATACATGTAGTTAAAACTAATAATGTGGACTTTGCTAAATTTGAAAATAAATTGTCTGAAGAATAAAAATTGTGTACTTTGAGTAATATGTTAATTTTCCATAGGAAAATAATCATCCAGAAAGCTCAGTCTTCCAGATAAATGTATACTCAGTTACACATATATTTGGAACTGTGGACATTGGAATAATTGTAGCTACATTTATTTTAATAATTAGATTAATAATTGCACATACAGTAGTGTCTATTTGGCTGATCTCATACTCATATATCTGCCAATGTACAACTAAGGTCTTTCTGTTACAGATCACATCACATGTATTTTTCAAGTTCACTGTGTAATGTTACAGATGTATGCATGCATTAGAGTACATACAACTCTAGCCCTGCCCGTATGATTGCTCCGTTGTTAGCTTTGTTTAATGCAAAAACCATCATTAATGCAATAATAAGTTTGAACTTTTAACTTAACTGTCAAGGTTCCTTCCCCACTCTGAACTTTAGGGTACAGATGTGGGGGACCTGCATGAGAAGCTCTAAGCTCAATTAACAGCTTAGATCTGGTCTGGCTGCCACCACTCCCAAGCACTAATTCCCTTCCCTGGGTAGCCTTGAGAGACTTCACCAATTTCCTGGTGAACACAGATCCAAACCCCTTGGATCTTAAAACAAGGAGAAATTAACCATCCCTCCTCCTTTCTCCCACAACTCCTGGTGGATCCAGATCCAACCTCGTGGATCTAAAAACAAGGAAAAATCAATCAGGTTATTAAAAAAGGCTTTTAATTAAAGAAAAGAAAGGTAAAAGAAAACCCTCTGGGAGAGATTAGCATACCAGCTACTCTCAGACAACAGATTCCAAACACAGAGGATGTTCCCCTGGGCAAAAAACTTACACAAAAAATACCCAAATACCCAATTTGACTATTCCTCTAATTGCACAAGACAGGTTACAAAGAAATAAACATAAACCTATTTATTTCCTTCACTAATACTCACTACTTAATAAGAGGCTGAATTCTGGAGCTTTCCCACTCCGGTCCAAAGTGAAAACTCAACAGACAAAAGGAACTTCCCTCCTTCCCTTTGAACCATCTTGTTCTCCCATTGGTTCCTCTGGTCAGGTGTCAGCTAGGCTAGGTGAACTTCTTAACCCTTTACAGGTAAAAGAGGCATTAACCCTTAACTATCTGTTTATGACATTAACAAAGATTAAAAAAAAATGGTCAGAGTTTATGCTCCCACGTCCACTATAACTTCAGGCATATTGTGCATATGCTGCATTTTGTGTTATTCGGTGTATGGGTCTAATCTGCAGGTGTGACATGCATCAAACTCCATTTGTTAATGTCTACGCAAGTGTTGCACATGGAGTGGTTGCATGATAGAATCTGGTAACTTGAATATTTTACTGTTGCCAGAAATACTTTGTTTGAAATACACATGCACACAATGCAAAAGCAGCTCACTCCCAAGAAGCCCTTCTTATGTGACTGCCTGGCCCCTACTGACTCTCCCAGGAGTAGGGTTGTCCTCTTAAGCCCTTTTCCTGAGGAAATGGCACTCCTTACCCTTGGCCAGTTGTTACTTTGGTATCAACACTTCACCCAAGACATGTTCTTTCTCCAACTCTACATGCCCCTATCGCTTGAGTTAAAGATAATCTTCTTTAGTTGTTAGTATCATAGGTCTAATGACAAGTTGAGCAATTGTGATTCCATCAAGGAGAGGGCAGTGGTACCCATACATATTAGTAAATCTGTTACCATATACCTTTGTCTCAAGTTGGCCAAGTTAAGTTTGATGTAGGAACCTGAACCCTGAATAAACACACCACCTGTGCAATTAGAATGTCAACTGTAGTTAGGGTATTAGGGTAGAATTTTGAACTAAATGTAGAATGGTTACCATGATCTAAATGGAATGGTTGAATAATACCATGTGTTCCGAAGCAAACCACTCCTCAAGTGTCTGTTCTGATCAAATGTATTTACTCTAGAATGACATCTCTATTTTTCACCATTTTGCTTAGGTACTTGTGAAAGAATATTTTTTGAATACCGATACATGACAATAATACATTTTAAAATGGTTAGTTATATCTCAAGAGTGGAGTGGGATTTGGTTAGACGCTTTTTGGAAGGAACCAAGGACTAAACCCTGACCTCATTACTTAGAGCTTACTTTGAAGACTGAGTAAGAACTTCAAGATTTGAGCCAACAACAAGAAAAGAAGTCTTCTTGCAGAGCTAACTACAAATGTCTTGAACTTAAATGCTCAGGTCTTGAAAGTGGGCTTTTGTTTTTTCTATGTGATGACATAGATTTTTAGCTTGGCAGTCTGTATAAGCAGATACAGATGAAAATAGCATTGGCAATAGTTCTCCAAAAAAGTTCTTTAAAGGGGGATTCTAAAATAGATTTCAAATGCCATTCAGATGAAGCTCTGCTGGCTACTTCATCAAAGTTGAAACAATATACTTGTTCATGCACATCTGCACAGCTTTTAGCTTTTGGAAACGTGTTTGAAAATCACTCATTTAACAAAAAAACTTCCCAGTAGCCATGGAAAGAGGGCACCATTTAGAAACTTTCATTTAGCTTTTGGAGGGTTATACATGGCTAATGTTAATCACGTTAGGTCTAAAATTGCCTTTTAGAAACTAATAAAACATAATTAGGATTCAACTAATGTAAATATGTTTTGAATTCTACCGCAAAAAATTACATTGGTTTAATGCTAGCAAAAGCTGAGAGAAGCAAATAACAATGTCCAAATTTGTTCCTGTTAATAGAATGTTAATTTCAGTAAAAGCCTTTTTAATTTGGCGGCCTTTGACAAAAGCAAATTATTAGGTTCTTTAATTTTAAATTGAGCTTTAAAGGCTGTTTTGCGCCTGCCTGGATCTGCACCCAAACAATTGATAGTGCATTTAATTTTATATCATTGTGTGACAGAGAGGTCCAATGATGGTTCATTACTGTATGTCAGCAACTCTTATCAGGCCTAACATATTCATTACACCTAACACTGTCATAATCTGTAACTAAAAGCTGTCATGTGAGGTATCACATACTAACTGGTAACACACCGGTTCTGAAATTCATTGTATGGTGCATGTATTGGGTGTTTACAAAGAGTTATGGATATTTGCTAGAATGATCTTAAAATGTGTTTGGCACACACAGTATAAGCCCAGTCTGCCATAAAGAAAGGAATGTATATTGATCAGGCTGGTCAGACAAGCATCAGGCAGAGACAATGAAGGCATGCACATATACATATAAGGTAAACAACCTATCAAGCTAACAATAAGCTATCCTTATTCCTTGTAGTTAGTATCACTTAAACCTATGTTCTTTTGTTAATAAACATGTTTTACTTTTACTATAAATCAACTCAGTGCTCTGATTGAAGTGGAGGGTTTGTCAGCCCCCATTAACTTAATAAGCTGCGATGTACTGTCTCCATAAAGACGGAGCTAACTTGACAAGGTTTTGTGAGCGCTACAGTAAGAGTGGCTGAGCACTGCAGAGAAAGATGTCTCTGAGGAACTCGGGCTTTGGAGGTCATTGATTGTTACCTGCCAGGCAAGGTTTGGCCTGGCAGAGTCCTGAAGAGTCCAGGGAGCTGACTCATGGCTTAACAGCAGTAAAGCTCTCACTTGCTGAGGTTGAAAGAGGCAACATGGGGGCTCATAGATCTTGGAACCTCAGCAGATCATCACACACTGTAGTCCGGATTCCAAAATCACTTATGTCAGAATAAAAAGAGTAACTTCATTTATATCAATGATGATTTCATTGGAGTAGAACCAGTATAAAGAAAATCAGAATTGATCCTGCATCTGTTCAACTTCACCTAGAATATATTGGTAGGAAATGAGGTTTAAAATTAGCAATCAAACAAAAAAAAAGTTTGCATTGAAAAGTACTTAATTTGCTTCCTTTTGACATTCTCTTTAAAAGTTCCTAGGTACTATCAACAGAGCTGAGCAAAGAATTTTTTCTTTTGGGCGGAGGAGGAAGGGGCTTGTCACCCGACTTCATATATGGACAAATTTCATATTTTTAAATTTTCTTTGAAATTTCACATTGGGCAAATTTTCATTGTCACTTTATGAAATGGCATGAGCAAGCCATTAATTTTTTCATAAGTTAAAAAAGGAAATTCCATTTTGGAAGGCAATCTGCAGGTGGCAAGAACAGGGTGGTAGGCTGCCTTTTACTACCAGCTCCTGTTGCTATGTAATGTTTGGATAAAAATAAGATAATTGGTAAACAAAAGCTCTTGTTGCTTTAATATTTAGAATAACACATGTTCTAAGAGTGCATGAAGGGACTGCTCAGATACCCTATTAAAACATTTCTCTATCCCCTTTAAGCCACCAAACTGGAGGCCATGATATGGGCTCTTATCTGACATTGTAGTGGTTTAAATCTTCAGGCTACTTCAGAAAAGAAAATCCCTTGATTTCCTTGTTTGAGGGGGTGGAGGAGGTAGGCACTTCTGCTAGAAGGTCCTCAGCTGTGGGATTTGCTCCCAACATTGATCCCTTTGGGTATCTATATAACTGATCTACGTTTGTAGATGTTAGTTGGTGAACATGATGGTGGAAATGCATTTTCCTTGGGGGACTCTATTTAAAGTGATACTGATTATTTTCTAAAAAGTGCATTCTTGTGTTTTAAAATATGTACATGTGCTTAATGTGGCTTAGGAGCACACTTTAGAACTTTAAAAATGAATGAATGCCAACAGTTTAATAGATAATAGAACTAAGTGGAGAACTACTGGCTAGCATCAGTACAGCAACACACTTTAGGCTAAAGATTTTAATTAAGGAGATAATTGTCTTTATTTTTAAAATTGTATATCTTTTAACTCAATTGAATTGTTTATTTGCAAAGCTCAGAAAAATCAATATGTTGTGTTAACATTTATACAAGAATCAATGTTGTGAGATAATAAAACGGCATTTCAACTCTAGTGGTAACTTCAAGGTATTTGCATAAAGCATATAATGCCTATAGTCTCATCTGTTTTGTTGTTGTTGTGTTGTTTTTTTAAGGTAGAGCTGTGTGAACAATTGAGGGGGGTTTTCGGTTCACTTACCATTTTGAAAAGTGTGGGAGTGAAATCATTTTTGGTCAAACAAAATGTTTTGCTTAAAAGCTTTTAATTTTTTTTTTTAATTTTGTTGTGAAATAGAAGTAAATTTTTTGAAATGTAAAGTCATTCTGATTTTTTTTTAAATCAGTGTTTCATTTTGAAAATGTTGATATAAAACATTTCAATCTTTTGGATTTTTTTAACTACAATGATTCTGTGAATTCATAAAATGTTTTGGTCAACCCAAAATCTCCATTTTTTTGGAGAAAAATAGTTTTGCTGAATATTTCCTCCAGCTCTATTTTTAGTATATATAATGTAGAAATCTAGTACAGAAATCACTAGTTGTGTGAATCTTGGTTGCAGCTCCTCTTCAGAAGACTCATGCAAATATTCTCGTAGTTTCAAGTCAATGTGGGGGGGTCTCTTCATACTCTTCCTAGCCTTAGTTTTATTTTTAGTTTCAGCTTCAAAAGAATCTTGCCATCTGAAATCAAAATTACACTAAAGTTGTCAACTTTCACCTGGTATTGTGTCAAAGCCACAAATTTTACATTGTTTTAATGCCAAGATCTAAATTGGCCAAAGTTTACAGAAATGTTGATGAAATCTTCATAAACCTATTCATAGGAGTTGGCCTGAGTGAAGAGTTATAATGAAACCTGAAACCATGAAAGATATAAACATTTTGCCCAAGTCTAGAAATCATATCCCCTTCCCAAAGGCCACCATTAATAATGTGAATCGCGTTCCTTCCTGGTGATGTGTGTCTGATTTCTGTCACTGTCTTTTTTCATGATCACCCGTTTTCGAATTTATCTGTTACTCAATTGTTTCTACTTCTTTTCAAACATCTGGCTTGAACTTATTGAGTTTAAATTTGTTCTATTTTTCCTATGTCATAGCCTGGAATTTCCAAACACGTCTAAGGGAGTTAGACACCAAACTCCCATGGAAGTTAGGCACAAAACCTTCGTAGGCTCCTTTGAAAATCCCAGCATAAAATGATACTTATGATTCTTTACAGTGCATAAACATCACTTACTTTTTTTTACATTTCAATCTTTATATTAGAGGCAACAAATAAGCATTTCCTGATAACATACATGCTTTTCTACATGTATTACTATTGCTGAGAAAAAGATATTTCCATGGGATTCCCCACAGCTAGGCACACTATTTGCTTACTGTACTTTTCCAGTGCAGGAACCAACTGGGCAGCTTCAAAGCACTGGAATCTATCTCAGCAGCATGAATGAGTGCATTGGTGCTAATTTCAAAAGAAAGGAGGACTCACACACACATTAGTTTCTTTGTACCCCACTATCTGTGCTCTGACTTGCACATCCTAGATGTGAGTGTTGTACAAGGGCATACTACAGACACATACTATAGACCATACTACAGACACCCACTTGAAGGGGCCTGCCTTGATTCCTGACTTAATTAATCATCTGTAACATTAATGTCACCAAAATGGAGGAATGACTGACCCAGTTTAGCCTATTAATCACTCTGATGCTTTCTGATAAGTATCTAATACTGTCACTTACATACATGTGTCTTACCCATCATATAATTGAGACAAAAGTGGAATTGACCCACTAGATGTGGAATTTGTACATTTTGCAGATGTTTCTGATGGGTGCATATAATTTCTAAGGCTCTTCCCATACATGTATTACATACCATGTTACATGCTTTAATACAAACTATTTATACTTTATTTAAATTGTATATACAGTACTACATTTTTTTGGACTGAAATTAAAGAACAGAGGTGGAACGCTACTCTCCATGCCCCCTTCCCTGATGTCTATCTCTGTCCCAGGATTGGCAGGCACTTTAAGGCTCAGACCTGTTGGTGTTTGGGTCAGGTGATCAGGTATCATGTGCCGGTAGTCCAGGGACAGTGCTCCTTATAAAAGGAAGCCTGTTTCGTCAGTGGCGAGAGATCTGCAGGGTGTTCAAGATAAGAAGGGACCATGGGAAGAGGTCTCTATGCCAGCCAGAGAGAAAGGCCTGACTACTTGCAGTGATGGGCAGAAGCAGTCCACATTCCTCTTAAGATGGAATTAAAAGGCCCTGAGAACAAGTGTGTTAGTAGATAGGTCTGTTTGTTAGCCTGGGATAGAATTTGGGGTTTGAACTTTTGATACTCTTATATCTTATACTAATATGTGTGAACAAAGAACAAAAGACACTGTGTGTGTTGCTTCTGCCTGGCCAGATGGGTTTGTTAGTATAATGGGAAGGGAGAAGAGAGAGAGAGCAGTTAAAGTGCTATAGGGCATGGTGGACGTGTAGTATACGAGCACACTTTAAGATTGCCTCAATGTTTATCTCAAGGCAAGTTCAAG
The DNA here is from genome assembly GCF_002925995.2 of Terrapene triunguis. Classification (NCBI taxonomy): domain Eukaryota; kingdom Metazoa; phylum Chordata; order Testudines; family Emydidae; genus Terrapene; species Terrapene triunguis. Next base: position 19,130,061 of record NW_020664448.1, read on the forward strand.
CAAACAGTCGGGAGGGGCAAATGGGGATTGGAGGAAAGGTATAAAACACTAAAAGACCAAAGAAATGCCTGTCCCTGATCATAGCACAACCTCACTCCTCCCATGGGGTACCAAAGGGGTGGGACTGTGGGCATGCATTGTAGGTGTATTTGGGCCCGCTAAGAAGGAGGAGGTGGGAATGGGGACACAGGCAAGGCTCTGCAGCGTCAGAGCTGGGAAGGGGGACATGGGGTAAATGCTCTGTGGTGTCAGAGCTCGGAAAAGAACACTGGGAAACAGACTCTGCCAGAGTGTAGAGCTATGGATATGTTTGCTTGGAACGAACCCCAATAAACATCGCATTGCCTGCACTTTAGACTTCTGGTCTTCTGCTTTCTGTCTGCGTGACAAGAACCAGGGTAGAGGGTGAAGGGAAAGACCTCTAACAAGGTGTTTCTCACAGAAAATAGCCTGGATGGGATATGTGACTGAGGGTTGCAGGGAGTTGGCACATGCTCTTGATTTAGGGGTCCGGAGTGAGACTTCCAGGGAGGGTGGGAGGAAGTCCTCTTCTATCGCCAGGTACCAAAAGTATAAATGGACTGCTGAGCCCAGGAGGGGCATGACAGGTTGCTGAGCCTAGCAGTGGGCTAGGAGAGAAGTGATAGCCCCCTGAGGATAGAAACTGTGTCTCCCATCACTGCACATCCTGGCCAAACAGGGGAAGAGTCGGCATGAAGGTGCTGGACATCTGCTTTGTTTTGTTGGACTTTGTTATCCCCCAGAAGGGGCAATGGACTTTGATTTGGCCAGAGGGCTAAATCACTAAGAAATAGGAGAATTGGTGCACCCAGGAATGGGAAAACTGAGTCAATGGCAGAGTCTGACATGAGCTGAGGTGAAACTCACTAATCTCTTCTCTATTCTTTGCTCACTAAGCACCTGAACGGTGCCACCATGATAAAGGGTAGCAAACTAATTTTTTTAATGAGAATCTAAATTCTGAAAAAAAAATGATTAAGCTACCACAGCATTCTAATTAGAGATGGGCCCAAACAAATACCCCACATATGATTTCTGGATTCCACCTTTGTGTGTCTGTAATAGGCAGAACCACCGTCACCCCTCCAAACACTCCCAGACCAAGGGGCTCAAAATCTAAATGGAGAGTTTCCCAAAGCCCATGAGGCTTTTGAATTTTGCCTATTATAGAAAAAGATTCAATTTATGAACCGAGACTGGTTGCCAGTTTGTCTTGTTTTCACTACTTTTTAATTGCTTAGTTAATCTCTCTTTACATAAAGATAATTCATTAGGTGCCTAATGTATAGGCTCTCTCTTGGGTGTGACTTAAATGCATTGCATATGAGAATACCCACATGGCCAGATCGACTCAGACAATTATTAATAAAAAAGAAAAATACACTACTGTTCATTTGTGGCAAAAGAGAGCCTGTAATATTCATTACTTTTCACTTCCGATTCCAGGATTGTGGAAGCTAAACGTTTAAATGTAAATGTTATTTGTCAAAACTTTTGTTTCCATTGTAATATGACTCTTTAAAACTGGGTCTCTGAGTATTCTTGTGCTTTTGTCAGCATACTGCTTTTAAAAAAATAGCAATGGGTCAGCCTTGTATGAAGAGCTACATCCCATTGAGTCTCACCTATTCTTTACAATCATCCTAGGATAGCTCCTTAAACATCCATCTAATAATAAGGTAATACAATTTAAAAGAAAATGTTTACATATCAAAACCATATTGACCTACATTAATGCCACATGAAAGTAACACATACACACTTTTTTGAAAAAGATGGAAAGTCCATCTCTCTCTCTATCTCTCTATCTGGTAGCAGGCCTGTTCCATCCTTCGTGCACATCATACCAATGGCTCTTAATTGCAAGAATTAAAAAATAGATATATCTAATCATAGACTCATAGGAACGGAAGAGACCTCAAGAGGTCTTCTAGTCCAGTCCCCTGCACTCATGGCGGAACTAAGTATTATCTGGACCATCCCTGACAAATGTTTGTCTAACCTGCTCCAATGATGGAGATCCTACTACCTCCCTAGGCAATTTATTCCATTGCTTAACCACTCTGACAGGGAGTTTTTCCTAATTTCCAACATAAACTGCCCTTGCTTCAATGTAAGCCCATTGCTTCTTGTCCTATCCTCAGATGTTAAGGAGAACAATTTTAATCCCACCTCCTTTTTATATATTTTAAAACTGTTATCATGTCTTCTCTTTTCCAGACTAAACAAGCCGAATATTTTCAATCTTTCCTCAAAGGTCCTGTTTTCTAGACCTTTAATCATTTTTGTTGCTCTTCTCTGGACTTTCTCCAATTTGTCCACATCTTTCGTGAAACGCAGCACCCAGAACTGGACACAAGACACGTATTTACACTTGCACTAGCTGTCGTTAAGTTAGCGCAAGTATAAATAGCAGAGTAACTGTGATAGCATGAGTAGCCGTAGCAGCAGCAGAGGCAAGGCTTGGTCATGCTGAGCACATACCCACCAGTTTCAGGCGAGTTTGTAGTTGGCATGGCAAAACCATGCCTTTACTATATACACAAGCAGGGGAATCACACCCTCTAGCTCCTAGTGTAGACATAACCTACAGTATAGGGCTGGGTGGGAAACAGTTTTCCTGTCCCAGAAAAAAGTTCAAGGTTTCAAAATTGTTTCCCATCCCAGTAAGGACAAAGGCAAAAATTTGAAAAAAATAATTGCAGAACTGAAATCCCACAGTACTTTGTTTTGGAAACAGTGTGCTCCCCATCTGCCTGGCGGGAAAGTTGCGACAAAGCTGGGAATTCTGGAAGCTCTGGCAGCTGCTGACTGAAATGGACATGCCGTCCACCTCTGAAGAGCAGTGGTGAAACTGATCCAGACTCATGTTGTCAAATTAACAAGAGTCTGGTCAGTTTCACAGTTGCCATTTGGCAGGGGGCTGCAGTGAAACTGGAAAGAATTAGGCAATTTTTAGTCAGCTGCCAGGACTCCCAGGATCACTCCCTGCCATAGTAGCCAATCTGGTGGGCTGTGTAGAAGTCCTAGGTCTTCGAGAGCCCACCAAGCAGGATTAAGGGGAGCCTGGGAACACCATCTCCTGAGCTGTGAGGCTTCTAGCTCAGAAATCTGCATAGGAGTAGGTCAGGAGAGATGGCAGTAAACCAGGCAGATTTCAATTGGAATCCTTCCATCCATCAGAAGTTCATTGAAATAGACCCAGTCTAGCAAAATAGTTGGACTTAGCAAATTGCTAAATTATATTTTTTTGTTTTTTGATTTTTTTTTAAGTTTCACTGGGATATTTTTGATCAGCTCTATTACTCTATCCTCATACCATATTATTGCTGACTTAAATGCAGACCTTGACAGGCTGGGGCATAACTAAGTTTCTCTCTTAAAAATAGCCCTTGCAAAGCCTGTCAGACAGTTATGTCAAGTGCTCCAATCTTATATGTGGATATTTTCTGCTATGGACTTCATGACTGCTATAAACAACTTCAGTAACAATGTGAAATAAACTTGTGCTCAGACAATTAGAAGCCCCCCTGCCTTTTTATAAATTGTATTCAGAAATGAAAAACAGCCACTACATCAAATACAACTAATGAAGGGATATATTTATCCCCTTCTCCAAGTTTATGTTAATATGATTGTGTCTACTTTATAAATTACATTTCCTGATAAACGCTTCTTGTGTTTTGTGGCCAGGATTATGATTCCTCAGAGGCTTTGCATTCACACATGGTTCTCACTTCCATTCAGCTTCCCCCACCCCCAGTAGTTTGAGTATGGATGTTAACACTAATTGCAGAACACTGAATGCTTCATTTGAATCTTTTATAAGTTTACATCTTTTCAAATTGATTCTTGGAGTGTGAAATCTTTGTTGTCATTGCAGTTTAATGTCTTAGCATTTCAAAATAGGAAAATGATATGAAGTGTTTTCATTGTTATTGAAGATGATTCAGCAAATATATTAATTTGAAAAGACGTAGTGCCCTTTCCTTGACTTTAAAGGAGATTAATGCTCATAATTATAAATCACCTTTATCAGTGTCTATCAGTGCTGACACTGACTGATCTTGGCAAACACCAAAAGCAGACCAAGTCCACACAGTTTTGTAAATGTCATTGTATGATATCACTACAGGGAGTTGGCATCTTTCTGCAGTGATAGAAATGAGGTTGTAATTAGAAATGAATGACAAGGTGCTTTTCAGCTTTGATGAGGAAAGATTTTATATGTCAAAATATCTCACCACAGGAACAATTTTCTCTCTATCCTTTTCTTGTCCTGAACACAGTTTGCATAATAATTGGGGGGAGGGAAGGATGGGGATGAGAAATTATTGGAGAATGTTGCTTAGTGACAAAATAGCAGAAATTCTACATTTGCAGATAACAAAGGCTTGAAAGCGATCATATTCTGATATTGACAGATACCATTCCTGGGAAACCTTAAGATATCTCTATATGAAAAAATATACAGAGAAAATCCAGAGTATTAAAAATGCTCTTAAGGCATTATTCATTGAGTGTCTTAAAAATACTTAATATAATTTAATCATCTAGTTTGAAAATATGTGTAAAGAGTTTAATCATCTGAATTATAAGCATTGTAAGAAGACAAATGACCTGAATTACATCTTTCCTGATCTTTTAAAGATCAGTAGACCTGCCTTGTCATTCAGTAGAAATGGTATCCAATGTCATGCAGACTTTGAAAAATTACTAGTTAGTCAAGTAAACGGCTGTATATTGATCATGTTAAAATTGGTTGTTAGAAAAATTACTGCAACAATGTTGTTTTAGACTTAATATGAGGGCTATCACATTATAAAAACATTGCACTATGGTATCATACTTTTATCAAGTAGAGTTTAGTGTGTTTTGCACAAATATTTAGTGAAACAAAAGTTTTTGAGCCAGATCATTAGCTAGTGTACTTCCCATATAGCTCCATTGAAGTAAATGGAGCTGTGCCGTGCTTAAACCAGCTGAGCATCTAGCCCATTATCTTCAAGTCAGAACTTTTAATACTTCCTACCATGCTTTGCATTCCCTTTTACAAAATACTTTGAGGCAGATCTTCCATTGCCTTCACATGTTTGCCACAATGCAATGTCAGTGTCCAGTTTTGTCCCCCTTTCTCATGTTTAGGAACTTATTTTTATGGTTACAATGGGACTACTTGCAGAGTAAGGTAGGACTCAGCATAAAGGTGGCAGAATCTAGCCCTGAGTTGTATAGCTTCCTTTGTGCAAATTGTATTCCCCAAAGTGTTAGAGTCAACATGCTAAATGGAAGAAAAGAGTGTTTGAGAGGCTTAGGCAAGAGAGAAGCTGCCCTTGTGTGAAATCAGAGAGAATATTTTGAGCTAAGCTCTACCTCAACTGAAGAAGAGTTAAAATGATGAAACGGTGGTTACTGGATTTCCAATGGGAGAAAGCTAGATGGAAGCAGAAACAAACTTGAAATGTGTGTCAGAGAAAAAAGAGAAAAGTGAAAGATCCTAGTCTTTACGAATGAGTAATAAGTGTTATAAAGATAACCTAAGCCATGTAATCTCTTACCTATTTCAAAATTATGCCAACAATGTGCACAGTTTAGGAAGGGCTAGTCAGATCAAAAGTTCAGTTAAAAAAGAGTAATTAATCTTTTTAAAAAAAATATGAAAAACAACCAGGACATTAATAGCTGACACACACTGCCTCCTCCTCCACACAGCCTCAGAGATGGAAAAGCGTCTGTCTAGGCCAAAAGGGAAAAGAAAAATCTCTGCCCCTTTTGAAGGTTGCCCCACCACTTTTCCTTTCTCCTCATGGGTGCCAAACTTCCTTGTGGATTTGAGAAGGAGGGTTCCTTGGCTGATTGGCTGGGACAGAAGGGTGGAACAGCTCCGAGGAAACAGAAAAGTAGAAAAAAGAAACCAGATTTCAGACATTTAACACTTAACCCTGTACAGCACTACTATCTAGTCAGGCTGGAAGGAGACAGCACAAAGCCTCATGAAATGAAGCTGATGCTGATCAGCACAAGATCTGCCACTAACAAACACCACAAACCCTCATTAGTGATGAAGTACCCAATATAGACTGTAGCACTACAACCTGGCTGGATAACACTCCAAGCCCTGTGCTAACCCACCTCTTCCCCCCCCCCCCCCCCCCCGGAGACTTGGTTCAGATGTAGACCGGTGTAGTTTGAACCCTTTGCCTCTTGTCCTGCCCTCT
>NW_020664448.1:19136699-19150661 GCF_002925995.2 Terrapene triunguis
GAAGGTGTTCACTTTATATAACCTCCATATGTTGGACACTTCAGCATCATCCAGTTCATGAAATAATGTTCCTGACAGCACTTGGATACTTTCAGTTATCAGGATGGTGGAAAAAAAACTACTTAAAATCAAAGTAAATTAATTATCAGAACAGCAGTGTATGTGTTTCCATTCTGTGTGGCCTAAAGAAGTCAAATTGCACAATCTGGGATTATGGCACATGGGTAAAACAGTAACACAAAGAACCTGGACCCATATAATGCAGAATGCCTAAGATCCCATTAACATCTGTGTGTTTGCAGGATTGAGCGCTTAATAAGTGAATTATTTGAATATTCCAAGGATTAAAGAAAACAAGTAGGTTCCATGCTTGGCAACAAGTACATTGAATGGAAATTAGCTATCATGTTGGTTTCAGGTGTCATTTTCAGCTTTAGCGTTTTTTAGTTTTTGGTCTTCCTAAAAATATGTAGGACTGCATGCAATGCACAGACAGTAGATAAAAAACAAACCCTGGATAATATATCATGTTTGTTAAAAATAAATTCAGCTATCTTTTGGCTCTGCTTACACAGTGAGGAACTCTGGATGCAGCTGGGCTTTGGTATAAAAACTCTCAAATGTAACTGTTTTAAGAACCACAGAATAGAAGGAATACACAAAGCCATGATTTCCCATTAGGAATGGACATTTTTCTTATGTATTTGCTGCAAACATTCATATCCAGTTAACTGTACAAGTATTTATATGAAAATACCATCTCCAGGCCAACTGAATCAGGAAGAGATGGTTGGTCCCTCATGGTCAAATCTCTCGAGTGCCTACAAATGCTTTCATGTAAGGACTGATCTAACTCCCATTGTTGCAAATGGTAATTTTGAAATTGACATGATGAATGGAGCAGGATCAAACTGTACCTTCTGGAATCTTACCCTCAATAGTCTTCCAACTTCAGTTCCTGGTTTTCTTTTGCTGGAATCTGACCCTCATTCCAATCTTGTTTATATTGGTGTAAATTAGGAGCAACTCCTTGGAATTTAATGGAGTTATATCAATATAAAAACAGTGTAAACAACATCAGAATCAGACCAGATGTGTCTTCCAGGATAAGGTAATTGTGCTTCCTATTTATAAACAGTTCCATTCTTTTTAGCACAGCTTATGTATAAAAACATTTTGTGTATCTAAAAACTAATACTGTGCCATTCATTGTGGTGTCCAAGAGTCCTACCATATATTAAAAATAACGGGGATGCAATTAAAAGGGAAAGCAATTTATTCAGCTAAAGGGCAGAATCCTGACTGGGAAAACCTGAGTGAATATGAAAATTCAATGGAAATATTCTTGCAAGATGGGTATACAATTCTGAACTACTACATCTGGAGGAAATTGCATGTCAACGATTGATAAACAAAATTGCTGAAACCTATGATGGCAGAATTCTAACCCATTTCTCAAAACCACATCCAAGTACCTTCTATCACTCTCTGAAACACATTTCAATCTCCTTTTACATGTTGCCAAATGCAGACTGCTTTGGATGAATTTAACAAAACAATTACTACACTCTCAGGGCCAGATTGCCTCTGTCTCTGCCTTGCACATCCCATGCAAAAGACAAAGAAAGTTACATAGATTGTTCCTTCTCTACACCTCCAGGGGGTGCAAATAGTCTCAAAATGGGGAAAGAAGGAAGGACATGGTCCCACCTCCCCCTTGTTACCAGCAAATGTACTAAGCTTGAAGGATGATGCAACCCCCAAGAGCACTAATCCCCAAGCTCTTGCTGGGATAGTGCTTCTCTGTACCATCTTCTACTTAAAGTTGTGTCTAATAGGCATAATCTAGCCCTCATGTTTTTATAGATTCTTTCTTGTTGATGGGATTTGCATATACTCTGGGGAGAGAGAGAGAGAGAGACTGTGTGTAAACAGCATAAGTGAGTGTCATCTACATTGATACAGTTGTCTTTTCAATGTTCTAATTATACACATCATTCATTAGTAGTTTATTACTTTGATGTAAAAATTAGTTAGGTAGTTATGGTCTATTATGCTAAAGCTTTTGATTCATCATCAAAACTTTTGCCTCCCTTTCTATTTTAAAAAAATGTTAATGTAATGTTAAGGACAAGGCTGAAATTGATACTAATTAGAGAACTTCATCATTTAGATACTGGGGCTTGATCTCACAATCCTGACAATATGCATCACTTGTCCCTGAAGTTACTGGGATTTTGCTGCATCAGTACTCTAGGACATAGGTCCTTTTGATATAAAGTTGCCTAGAGCACACATTCCCCTGTAATGCTTCTATGTAAATGGGGCTCAGAGAAAGATTAAGTTTCAGTCTTTACTCTCTGGAATTCTTGGCTTTTCTCAGTATAAGGTGGAATTTATCATCATTATGTATTTATATAGCATCATGTATTTGAATGGAAAGCATTTGAATGGAAAGACTGAGTCTGTTCCCCAAAGAACTAGGTCTAACAGAGACATAAACAAAAGAGAAGGATTTGCAGGAGACTTATAATTAAATGTAACAATAATAAAAACTCTAGTGTCATGCAATTTTATAAATATAATTTGTCTATTTTAATATTCTTATCTCGGGTACACAGCATTTAAGCTACTACTCATTGCTGAGAGTAGAGTTAAGTAAATTGATTTAGACATCAGTGAGAGGTTTTGCCTGAACTAGGACTGCAAGATTTAGTCCCAAAAGCAAGAAGCTAGAGGCCCGTCAAAATCTTTGTGTGAATGCAATGTGTATCCACAGTGACTGCTGTCATTCAGATCTTAGGTTCAGTATTCTGTGACAGCCTATCCTAGGGCCTATATATCCCATGCTGACCTGATAACCAATGGTTAACACTGGAACTGCCAGCTAGTGCTGATTACTTGTGGCACCTTAGAGACTAACAAATTTATTAGAGCATAAGCTTTCGTGGGCTACAGCATCCGAAGAAGTGGGCTGTAGCCCACGAAAGCTTATGCTCTAATAAATTTGTTAGTCTCTAAGGTGCCACAAGTATTCCTGTTCTTTTTGCGGATACAGACTAACACGGCTGCTACTCTGAAACTAGTGCTGATTGGCAGCCTCGCAGTAGCTGAGAGAATAATAGAGCTGAGAAGCAGCAGGGCAGGGCGGCTGGCAGAGGAGCAAGCATTCTGAAGAAGGAAACTCCTGCCAGCAAGCTGGTGAGAAGCTGCCCAGAGACAGCACCCATAGAGGAGAAGATCAGATCTACAGGCTGAAGAAGCCTGCAGAAACCGCGAGAGGAGCGCAGAGCATAGCAGGAGGAACTGTTGAGACCTGATTCCACCTGCCTGGTTTAAGGACCATGAGCTAGAAGACAGTGGAGTGGGTAGGCCTACTGTCCCCAAAGAACCAAAGGGGTTTCCAGACCCCCTGAGTACCCAAACCAGTAGACTCTGCAAAGTATATAAAGGAAAACCCACACATCCAGCAGGACTTGAAACTAACACCCTTCATAGCCCTGAATGGGGCTACCATAGAGACTCAGGCAAGAGGAGCTGACCGACCACTCTACCAGCTCGAGCAAACTCAGTGCAGTGTTCCATCTGACCAAAGGAGGCGCTGTCATATTATTCACATGGTCACTTGGCCAATCCGAGACACTGGTGTAGCCAATTGTGTATCTTAACCTATTTACTGATCAACATTTTTACAAAAGGTAAGAGAGCATCTAAAACATAAGAATCCTTTATTCTTTCTCTGCTTCCTGGTTTGGGCTATTTAGGGCTCCAGTTTTATAGTGTAGATTGACTCTTTGTACTGTGGCTAATAATGATCCTTCAGAGTCACTTCTAAGAATAAAGGGGGAGGATCCTACAAAATAAATTGCTTGCTCTTGAGGACATTGATGGACCTTGGTACTTTCCATCTCATCTTCTGTTTCTAGCAAAATTTGAAAAGATGCTTCTTCTGATGTATTGGTCACTTTACAATAGGAGAGGATCTCCAAGGAGATAGAAACATTTCAGCTTTTACTGATTACTGTGAATCTCAAGATAAGTAAAAAGCAACAGAGAGTCCTGTGGCACCTTTAAGACTAACAGAGGTATTGGAGCATAAGCTTTCGTGGGTGAATACCCACTTCGTCAGATGCATGTAATGGAAATTTCCAGAGGCAGGTATAAATATGCAGGCAAGAATCAGTCTGGAGATAACGAGGTTAGTTCAATCAGGGAGGGTGAGGTCGTCTGCTAGCAGTTGAGGTGTGAACACCAAGGGAGGAGAAACTGCTTTTGTAGTTGGCTAGCCATTGACAGTCTTTGTTTAATCCTGATCTGATGGTGTCAAATTTGCAAATGAACTGAAGCTCAGCAGTTTCTCTTTGGAGTCTGGTCCTGAAGTTTTTTTGCTGTAAGATGGCTACCTTTACATCTGCTATTGTGTGGCCAGGGAGGTTGAAGTGTTCTCCTACAGATTTTTGTATATTGCCATTCCTGATATCTGACTTGTGTCCATTTATCCTTTTACGTAGTGACTGTCCAGTTTGGCCAATGTACATAGCAGAGGGGCATTGCTGGCACATGATGGCATATATAACATTGGTGGATGTGCAGGTGAATGAACCGGTGATGTTGTAGCTGATCTGATTAGGTCCTGTGATGGTGTTGCTGGTGTAGATATGTGGGCAGAGTTGGCATCGAGGTTTGTTGCATGGATTGGTTCCTGAGGTAGAGTTGTTATGGTGCGGTGTGTGGTTGCTGGTGAGAATATGCTTAAGGTTGGTGGGTTGTCTGTGGGTGAGGACTGGCCTGCCTCCCAAGGTCTGTGAAAGCGAGGCATCATTGTCCAGGATGGGTTGTAGATCACTGATGACCAGACCAGATCAACTTCAGGACCAGATTCAAGATAAGTAGTTTGCATCCCTCTTCTGAACTGCTTTGTACAGTTTCTGGGGTAATGAGTGTCTGGATATCATTGGTTGTCACTTGCTAACAACCCTTTTCTGTGAAATACTGTGCATCTTCTGTTAGGTGCCAAACATCCTAATGCTGCCATTGACTTCAGTGAGAGTTAAATATACTCACTATCTCAAGCATGGGCTTGACCCAAAACCTGTGCATTTTAGCTCTTTCCTCAAAACATTGCAATAGGGATATTTGATACCTACACAGCTCATTTAATGACTTCCAAATGAGGTGAAGGTCTCGTACACTCTATGGCATATAACACACAAACTATGTTAGAAGAATGTTAAGGTAGCAAAGGTAAGTACTCTAAAATTAAGCCCTTGCATATGATTTGTAGGAGTCTTACATGATCACATACATTTCCCCCCACTAGATCACTGCTTCATTCTGTGCATAGGATAGATGGAGCACACTGAATGGATAACTATTTAATATTTCTTTTTATTCTCTTCATTCTATGTCTGGTCACATGCATTATTTACTGCACACCCTCCAAACCCTGCATTGAACACAATTATGAATGTCTTCATGGGCTCTTCTATGAAGCTCTCATCATAGTATCTTAGTTCTTTACAAATATTAATGATTTGATCTTCACCACACTCCTCTGAGGTGAAGTTGTGGCATTATCCCCATTTTACATAAAGGGAACTGAGGCACAGACATGAAAGACAAAATTGTCAAGTATCAGATAATTTTGGGTGTCCAATCTGAGTCATCTAGGTCCTGATTTTTTTCAGAGTATTTAGCATTCTTATAGCACTTTGTGTTCACAGCACAGCCTCTATTGAGTCAATTGCAGTTGTGAGTGTTAGGAGGTTCTGCAAATTGGATCCTGGTTCATTCACAATATAAGTTCTGAAAATTTGTTTGCATTTGTGAACTGTAGTCTTATTTTGTGCCCTAAATGAGGCAGGAGTCCTGGGGGCAGGGGAGGGGGGGGAGAGATAGAAAGTGATCATGCAATTAAATGCAGTCACACAAGGGGGCTGAATTTAGGTTGTAAATAATCTGGCATATTTTAACTTTTGAGTTAGCAGCCTTCTTTTAACATGGTTTGTTTTTCTTTCAGCTGTAATTTCCTGTTATTTAAAAACTTAAAAATGGACAAACACCCAAGATTTCTCCCCTTACACACAGATAACTCATCAGGGTTGGGATCTTTAGATATACTTAAACTAATGAAATAACTGGTAGCAGCAGAAGGTGGTTATCTTCTACATGGATCAGCTGCTAGTGGAAGATGGAGACACACACTTTGCTGGTGGATTTCACTATTTGCTAGACACACAGGAAAAGGCATCATTCCGTTACCCCTTTGTTCCTGTTTTCCCCTACCCCTTGTTCCTGTCCCTATTCCCTGCTCATGTTCCTCATTCTTCTGCATTTCAGTGAGGCTGTTCCTCCTTCCCTTCCCCACTGCCTGTACAGTATCATGAGACGCACTGAGAGCAAAGAACAGATTGTCTTCCTGCTTTCAGTGGCCCCTGGCATCTGGGAGGAAACTCCTTGTCAGCCCATGCAGCCCTGGGATGGTGCATGCTCAGGTCGCTCTGTATGATCAGTGCATGTGCAGTGTGGTTGGCAGGTAGGAGCTGTGGCAGTTGGAGCATGCACAGTGCATCCAATTCCATCAAAACTTCAGAGAATTTAGCAGCCAAACTCTAACATGTCTGCAGAGCCTGTGTGAATAAATTTTGAGAGGCTTATAGCTGGCCAAATTTTGCCAGGTTTTTATAGGAGCATTCAAAGGATGTCCCTGGCTCTGGACAATTGTCCCCCACCACCATCATTCCAGCTGTCAAATGTAAAGACCTTGCTGCAAACCCTGGAGATGTTAAACTTCTCAATGAAACAGTTGCAATAATCTTTTTAACATGAGCAAAACAATGTATTTTCCCCTAATTTCATTTTGGAAACAGATGAACTATGTTTTTGTTTGTTTGTTTGTTTCACAAATCAGCCTGAGGCAGATACTTAATATAGACAGTTTCAGCCCAAATTGTTAACATTTGGGTAATAATGGTAAGTAGCTGGGGAAAAAAGGGTTTTGCAATGGGATGTGTCAGGAAACATTAATAACAGGTGGTTCTACATCTGCCACCTATAATTACCAAATTTTTTGGACGATCACAAAAAGGCCTCCCCATCAGTGTGGTGATTTACACCTAATATGCTTGCAGTAGAACTATGCCCAGTTCCTACATAAATCTGAATACGTTTAGAAGGTTTTGTATCACTCTCATCTTAAAATACGGCCTGTGGATTACTGGGTTTCATTTATTCAATGCCTATCACCTTATTTTGAAAGGATTGATATGGCACGATATGGATGTGACATTTTAAGAAATTGTCAATGGTTGATATTGTACTTGATTAGTTCGCTCAACTGAAATCAAATTTCATTTATGTTGTGGTTGGTGCTTCAGCTGAGGGTTATTAGAACTTGTTCAACATGAGTGGAAATGAGTTATTGAAAGACAAGCCTTATAGTCCACATGATAGGAAGAGAACAGAAAGGCAGTTATATTGCAGAGACATAATGTGAAACAAAGCACTTTTATGCTGTTTTTCTTTTGATCTCTTTAGAAAATACAAGCTATTTAAAGCCTCATAATTATACAGTCACCATTACATCATTAGAGATGGCCTTTAATAGTTTGGAAAATTGAGGGCCATCTCAACAAGGTAAACTTTGTCTTGTAACCATATTTAGTGTATTTTGGAAGACTAAGTGGCTTGTTCTTAAGTACCGTACTGGAATATGGACGCTATAGGTACAATGTCTATCTGCCTAGGTTAGTAGTGACTGAATGTTGTCATACAATGGATGTCTGGTGGTTTTTATGATCTGACTTGGCATTCAGGCTAATTTCCAGTTGTTATGGCATCCAACACAAAACTACCACCAACATTAGCATTAACTACCTTTCTTGGCTGAAAAGGCTGAGGGTTTGGATGGACATTATCACATCAGAGAGGTTGGGACACATTAACAAGACAGTATGGGGGAAGCTTGCATTGCTACATTCTGTGTTGTGCTTGGTCTATGGATGAACCAAGGACTTCAATGTTTTTTGGCAGACATTGTTAAACAAAACTGAATTAATGGAACCCCTTTTTTCATGGTATCCACAAATTTTGAAGGGTAAGCTGTATTGCCATTTGGCGCCATCTACAATTGGATTGGCTATTCAGTAACATTCCATCTTAAAGGTGAGCTGCAAAGTTAAAATGAAGACTGAGCTAATACCAGTATTATATGCTGAATTCTACTCTGTACAGGCAAAAATGCATATAATAAAACACCTTTCAGATTTATAACCGCTTTGCAGTAAAAATTACGTAACTATGTAGATTAAAATTAATACTAAAGTGCTTGATGTTAATGCCTTTAGTATGCATGTCAAAACTGTCAAACCTCACAAGAATATAAAGAAGCAATATTCCCATACTCACTCACTCTCTCTCTTGTTCTTGCTCTCTTTTGCTCTCTCTCTCTGTAGATATAATTGTCTCCCCAAATTTTTTGCAATCAATCTAACTTTTGGGACAGTCTCCGTTCTCTTGAATTATATTTTTCTAAAGCAAACATCCCTAAGGCAGTGGAAGGTACTTCCCATATCTTAAAAACAGTAAAATAATTAATAGCAGTTATATTTTCTGTATGCGCAAAAATCTAATGTACTTTAGAGACGGTCAGTAGCACAGTGCTCTTGGTTGGTTGACCAAAGTGGCCCAGTTCCATATAGCACTGGTAGCTGTCATGTACTTCTTCTGTGAATATGTGAATGATGCCCTCTAGGGATTGTCCCACAGTGAAAAAAATGAATGGATACCGATAAAGCTACAGGAGCTTCCTCTCAGCTCAAAGAATAGGGGCCTGTATTTTTTCAAGCTGAAGGACAAGGGTTCTTGACCCAGATTCCTATGTGTATGACTTAAATAATTGTATCTGTGCAGCCCATGGATTTGGGACAAAGATCAGTGAAACCTGTGCAACCCATGAACAGAGAAAACTGACTAAACCAAGGATCGGCAACCTTTGGCACACGGCCCAGCAGGGTAAGCACCCTGGTGGGCTGGGACGATTTGTTTACCTGCCACATCCACAGGTTCGGCCGATCGCGGCTCCCACTGGCTGCAGTTTGCTGCTCCAGGCCAATGGGGGCAGTGGGAAGCGGCGACCAGCACATCCCTCGGCCCGTGCCACTTCCCGCAGCCCCCATTGGCCTGGAGCGGCGAACCTCGGCCAGTGAGAGCCGCGATCAGCCGAACCTGTGGACGCAGCAGGTAAACAAACCGGTCGGCCAGGGTGCTTACCCTGGGGAGCCGCGTGCCAAAGGTTGCCGACCCCAGGAGTAAACTGTAAAAGTAAAGTGGGTGGTGTGCAATTCTCTGTTCATTGAGTTACAGCACCCTTAGGTTTTACTTGTCACAATAGCAGGTAAAAATTTTACAGACTTAGCTGAAGATATAATTTTTAAGGATGTTCCTGAAGTATTTTAATTTTCTGTCTAGTAAAATTTGATAAAAACCTAAATTCCAAGATAGGTTAAAAACTAATGTTTGAAGCAAGTTTTGTATATTATTGACTATAGATTTAGTGATTTTCAGATGATTTTTATTTTATCAATGTCTTTGAGTCGCTGTTGCTAAATATAACTCAAAAATTAAAACCAGATGCATATCAACACCGTACGTAGATTTCTGCTTTCTGAGCCAGACCTTGTCAATGACAAATTTAAAAACAAACAGAATGTAATACTTGAATTCTCAGAACCTGAACCTGTTCCTTATGCTTGGCAACCTAAGCAGCAACTTATTATCGAGCATATTTTGCCAGCTTTGCATTAAGCTAGAAAGCTATGGAGTGTGTATGATGGAATTTAGGATAGGCATGCAGGACTTGGAGTGCATCGTCACTAAGCAGAAGCAAGACTAGCAGCATAGGTAGAGTTTTGATGAGAAAGTTGTTTTAAAAATGCCCACATAGAAGAGGAAAAGTAGATAAGCTGGTCCATTCATCATCAGGCCCTCCACCCTCTCTGTTGATTCTCTTCTGTGGAATCCTGATGGAGAACAAAGCATTCACTACTTCTTATGACCTGTCCAATGCACATGGTCCCAGGAGTAATGCTGTTGATTGATGAAGAGTATAGTTCAGTAATAAACTCAGGCAGAACTCGTAGCCAGCACAGTTAGACAGACTTTCTGACATTAATCCTAACTAGAATCCATTCGTTATTGTAAATGTGTAGCTGAAACATTATGGAGTCTGAAACAAATTCCCCTGTCCCCAACAAACTCTGCATATCCTCTCCACAACAATATCTTCTTACCCCTATCACATTGTTGTTCACGTGGGGAAATCTAATGGACTTCTACTTGCCTTCTCTTGTGATATTTGCATTATGTTAGACCTGCTGTATTTGAAGGTACAATTCTTTTGATACCCTTTGTCCAGCATAAGATAAGGTTCTATATTTAATGGTCAGCTACTGAGTAACTGTGTGACCTTGGTCAAGAGTAAAAAATGTAGGAACAAATTTAGGAATGTAGGAAACTTTTTTTGTATTGGGGGAAAATAGAATTTTGAAAATTTTCAGCCAGCTCAAGTGAAATCAGTTTAACTCCTTGTGCCATACTTACCCAACCATGTCTCTGTACTGCCAAATTGTGTAATACTCTACTCTTCAATAGGTGCTCAAATACCAGGGTGATGGGCGTAATATAAAACCAGATTTGCATGGAAATCAGAGTGGTAGCAATTTACATCCATTTTGTACATTTGTAAATGACTTCACAAGGCACAAAGCAGTGGAGAATGAGGTTCCCAGTATGGAAGATGGGGATGATAATACTTATCTCCTCTTGTAAAGTTATTTGAAATCTATGGAGATCTGACTCTTGTATGATTTTGTTTTCAAACTTATAACTAATTTATATGATTTCCTAGGAAGATAGTATCTGAAGTATGACAATTTTGCACACAACTGTGTGGATGAATTTATCATTTTCCATCAACTGTGCTACTGCACTTTATTATACAAAGTCTTTAGGCTTCATTGTATAACCATTTCTTAAAATTTAGCATGGGCTATAATTACTGAAATATATTATCTGTAAGATGATTTCTAAACATATAATGGAAGTTCCTGGAAAAAAATATCACACTTGCAACTATTATGTTCCTCAGTATTACAACTTAGTTAATTTCAAAGCTTGCAGTGGCTTTAAGCAGGCTCAGCAGAGTGCATAAGTGCACAGTGTACATGTTGATACATCTGGATTGCATGACAAATAAAATGTAAAATGTCATTTAAATTAGGTTATGCCATGTTTCCGGTCTAATGTGTGAAATGTTAGCTTATGAGGTGCAATTTCCATACTGTTCATATCATACAAGCTCTGGTCAAATTTGCTCATGTCTAATTTGGTAGGTAATGGTGACTCTCTGAAAGAAGACCTGTCAATAGTAGCACCCACCCTTGGCAAGCCAGACCGCTGCTGGCAATGTCATAATCAAGACTACCCACACCAGAATGAAAGGAAAGCTTAGTCTTCTTGGAGCCCCTAATAGTAATGTGGGTGCAATGTATCACACCAATTACACTAGTGTAACTATGATTCTCTTCCAATATTGTTGTAATTTTCTGTAGCAGCTGTCATATTTAATGCAGAGAATACAGAAACACTTGTTCTAACAAGGCAGAAGCTGCGTGACTCAGGCTTTTTACACATGCAGGATTGCCTGCTGATCATGATGCATATCCAGCAGTGGCAAGAAAGCTACTCGAGATGCAGCAGGCCTGTACACATCACTGTCGCTAGGTACTAACCTAGGGTGACCAGACAGCAAGTGTGAAAAATCAGGACAGGGGCTGGGGGGTAATAGGAGCCTATATAAGAAAAAGACCCAAAAACTGGGACTGTCCCTATAAAATCGGGACATCTGGTCACCCTGTACTAACCTGACAAGCTTGATGCACCAGTCTTGAAATTCTCTGTTAATTCCTTATGTATGAAAGTGAAAATGTAGACATTCATCTTGCAAGAAATAGTATTAAAAAGGCAGGAAAGGCCGAAGCTTTATTCCATGGGTGATAAAATGCATCAATCTAAACCACCACCAGCATGTTGCTGATTCTGTAGTCATTCTTTCATTTGCTGTGGCTGAACAATGATAGCACTGTTCCATCAAGAGGAAATTATCCTTCCTCCCCTCAGAAAGCTTTTTTTAATGCTATAAAAGCTGTAAAGTGTTAGATTTATTAAAATTTCCATTTCAGTACAGGCACTATATTTGTGTGGCACGAAGAAGTGCTTTAATGCAAATACAGCATCATGAGCCCGCTTTTCTAATGCTTTCAGAACTCCTGTCAATAATGCACCTTGTGGTATTAACATGTTTTAAACAATCTTACCAAAATTAGTTTAAGTTGTAAAACATAAGGATTTGCTCTGTAAAAAATAGCTGCTACCAAACAAATGAGCCATTTCTGGAACATTTCTACAGAACTTTTTACAAAGCACCTTTTTCTTTTTTTTTCTTTTCTTTTATACTAGGCTCTGTTTTGCAGCTGAAAGTAGGATTAATTTGGCAATATTTTCCACATAATGGGAGAATGTAAACCCACCATACAGCATCCTCATGACTGACACAACTTCCATGCTCAGACAGAAACCTCCATGCCTCCAGTTCATTTTTCATCCCCTTCAAATCCTGCAGGTGGTGTCCCATGGGTCTGGGATACTTATTGGAGGAAGTGGAGTCTGGATGGGCTTTGAATGAGGTTGAAGGGAAAATACCCATCATTCATCCTCCTTCCAGTCTACCTTGCTTCTATGGAATTTAGGTGGAAAAGATAATACATAGCTGCCTATCTCAAATAGGTACAAGATAATGGACAACTCTCAGCTATCTGACCAAACACATTGCCAAATTCATCCATTTCTTCCTCACCCATAACCATTTTACCATTCAACAACAAACACTTTGCCCAAATGATAGGAAAATGCACCATGAAACCAATGATATATCTGAGATACATCAGTGATATTTGAATCCTCCGAACAGATGGATTAAACTACCACATAGATTTCCACCACAACTTCAACAACCATCACTCATCCATTAAACTTTCTGGAATGTTCCCACACTAGTATCAATTTCCTGAACACCACAATCAGTTTCAACGATGTAACCCTACAGACAACCATATACAGGAAACACAGATCACCACACCAACCTTCATAGATCCAGTAAACACCCCAACCATATGAAGAAATCTGTTATCTACAGCTAGATACTCAGATACCACAGAATATGCTCTGCGGAGAAAGTCCAGGGCATACACACTTAAATCTGCCTTCACCAAATAAGGACACTGCACCAGAGAAGTAGATCACATCATGGAGCGGGCCACCCAAAGATCTCAAGAGAACCTGCTTAAATACAGAAATAAAACCCCTTGACCACCCAGCCCAGTTGTCCCTACCACGCTACGCTGAAACCCATATGGGGTATCATCAAACAGCTACAACCCATACTTGATGGGAACCCCATCCTGAAAGTAACCCCCTCTCTTCTGGCCTTCAAACAAAGACCCCACAGACCTGGACCCACCAACTCAAAGTGGTACCAGACCCTTCCATAACAACAGCTGCAAAACCTGCAGACATATCTCCACTGCTACAAGCCACACAACACACCTTTCACAATCCATGGATCCTACACATGCCTATCACAACATGTGTTGTACCTCTCTGTAACGATGTGACCACTCACCCCTGCGGCGCCTCCTGCTGGTTGTCCAGGGAATTAGCTCGCCAGCCTCTGGAGCACCCTCTGCAGGCCAGTGTCTCGCTTGCTGATGGCGCCCGTGTCCCTCCCGGACCCCGGTGCCCCTTCTTTCAGGGTTCCTCCCCCTGCAGTACCCCACAATCTCACTGGGTCTCCCCTCCCCAGGGAACCCCCTATCCCCACCTCGCCTCAGTCTTGGGCTACTGCCA
>NW_020664448.1:19150671-19173261 GCF_002925995.2 Terrapene triunguis
GGGCTGTTTTTAATGCCTCCGGGCAGGAGCGGGGTGACCACCCTGCTACACACATCCAGTGCACTAAATACCCAAATAATAACTGTGTGGGTGAAACCAGACAAGCACTATGATCTCAGATGAACTCACGCAGGAAAATGATAAAAGACAAAAACATCCTATTACCTGTCTGTGAACACCTTCCACAAAGTAGTCATTGTATATCTGACCTGTCAGTCCTCACCCTCATAGGAAATCTGCACAGCACTTTCAAAAGGCCAGCCTGGAAGCTTAAATTCATAACTCTGATAGACACTAAAAACCATGGACTGAACAGAGATACTGGATTTATAATTTATCACAACAATCTCTATCTCATTAATCCCCTCTTTTGTCCTATGACTGCAGAGGTGTTAATGGGTCACTCTACCTTGAATGGGCCAATAGAATATGTGTGAACTACTTATGCGAAACAATCCATTCCACCTTCCATTTTTCTGTGACACTCAATGTACCTTTCCCAGACCTGAAGAAGATCTCTGTGGCTCAAAAGCTTATCTCACACCAAAAAAAGATCTTACCTCACCCAACTTGTCTCTCTGATATCCTGGAACTGAACAGATTAGGCATCCGCAAGAAGAACAGGAGTACTTGTGGCACCTTAGAGACTAACAAATTTATTAGAGCATAAGCTTTCGTGGGCTACAACCCACTTCTTCGGATGCATATTGAGTGAAACATATCGAGGAGATATATATACACACATACAGAGAGCATGAACAGGTGGGAGTTGTCTTACCAACTCTGAGAGGCCAATTAAGTAAGAGAAAAAAAAAACTTTTGAAGTGATAATCAAGGTAGCCAAGTACAGACAGTTTGATAAGAAGCAAGTGTGAGAATACTTACAAGGGGAGATAGATTCAATGTTTGTAATGGCTCAGCCATTCCCAATCCCTATTTAGCCCTGAGTTGATTGTGTCTAGTTTGCATATCAATTCCAGCTCAGCAGTCTCTCTTTGGAGTCTGTTTTTGAAGTTTTTCTGTTTTAAGATAGCCACCCGCAGGTCTGTCATAGAATGGCCAGACAGGTTAAAGTGTTCTCCCACTGGTTTTTGAGTATTATGATTCCTGATGTCAGATTTGTGTCCATTAATTCTTTTGCGTAGAGACTGTCCGGTTTGGCCAATGTACATGGCAGAGGGGCATTGCTGGCACATGATGGCATATATCACATTGGTAGATGTGCAGGGTGAACGAGCCCCTGATGGTATGGCTGATGTGATTAGGCCCTATGATGGTGTCACTTGAATAGATATGTGGACAGAGTTGGCATCGGGCTTTGTTACAAGGATAGGTTCCTGGGTCAGTGTTTTTGTTCAGTGATGTGTGGTTGCTGGTGAGTATTTGCTTTAGGTTGGGGGGTTGTCTGTAAGCAAGGACAGGTCTGTCTCCCAAGATCTGTGAGAGTAAAGGATCATCTTTCAGGATAGGTTGTAGATCTCTAATGATGCGCTGGAGAGGTTTTAGTTGGGGGCTGAAGGTGACAGCTAGTGGTGTTCTGTTATTTTCTTTGTTGGCCCTGTCTTGTAGGAGGTGACTTCTGGGTACTCGTCTGGCTCTGTCAATCTGTTTTTTCACTTCAGCAGGTGGGTATTGTAGTTTTAAGAATGCTTGATAGAGATCTTGTAGGTGCTTGTCTCTATCTGAGGGATTGGAGCAAATGCGGTTATATCTTAGAGCTTGGCTGTAGACAATGGATCGTGTGGTGTGTCCTGGATGGAAGCTGGAGGCATGTAGGTAAGTGTAGCGGTCAGTAGGTTTCCGGTACAGGGTGGTATTTATGTGACCATCGCTTATTAGCACAGTAGTGTCCAGGAAATGGACCGCTTGTGTGGATTGATCTAGGCTGAGGTTGATGGTAGGATGGAAATTATTGAAATCATGGTGGAATTCCTCAAGGGCTTCTTTTCCATGGGTCCAGATGATGAAGATGTCATCAATGTAGCGCAAGTAGAGTAGGGGCGTTAGGGGACGAGAGCTAAGGAAGCGTTGTTCTAAGTCCGCCATAAAAATGTTGGCATACTGTGGGGCCATGCGGGTACCCATAGCAGTGCCGCTGACTTGAAGGTATATATTGTCCCCAAATGTGAAATAGTTGTGGGTGAGGACAAAGTCACAGAGTTCAGCCACCAGGTTAGCTGTGACATTATCGGGGATACTGTTCCTGATAGCTTGTAGATTAGGCATCTTAACTCCTATTTGCATAGGCATTTTTATAAATCCTAGTAGGGGCCTATCTGCATCTTTACATGCTTAAATATCTTTGTAAATCTGGCCCCAGCCAGTGACAAATACTGGATTCTCATCACAGTTGAACTGAGAAAGTGATTCCTCATTTGTCTGTAACACAAATACTTCTTCATCACAAATACTTTCTCCATTACAAATACTTTTGTAATGTATTTCCCAAAGTACTTATTATTGTAGCATCTGGACAATAGAGTAAATTCTGGAATCAGAATTAATTTCTATGTCCATTCAGTCCCCTGATTTCTACCAGCCAACAAGTATTCCAATTAACGCTAATCAGCAGGATAAGTTTTATGATATTGGTCGACTCTACTGGGAATTAGTCTCTTTCAATCAGTTTCATATAAACCACCAAACGTGCTCAGGTGTAATGACTTCTCTACCAACAAGGTCAAATTTGAACCTGTGACCTAGAGGTGAAAGACTTACTCAACACCCGAGCCATTTGTTTAAGTGGAAAAAATAGGAGGAAAGAGCAATTTCCCCTGATGTTGCTGAATTGTACTTTTTGTTTTGTTTGTTTGGTCACAAACTAGTAGCCTCCTCATGCCAGATTAGCCTTTTGTTTCACACAGTAGCGTAGTGACATTGGCCCAAGAAGCAGTAATGGTTTCAGAAGTGATAATGTGCTTTTCTAACTTGGGTAGGATTAATGAAATAGAAGAAATCACAAATGATAAGAAAGCTGAAGTAGGAATAGCTTTTAGCTTCAAACCTGCAGTTGGGGTTTGAGCTGGACACTGACAAGATTTATTATTAAATATTTGGTTTCAATGTTATGCCTTCAGCATATTTACTTAAGTAAAATGTACTCACTTCCCAGTCTTAATCCTAAGTAGTCCCCGGTCCTCCCTACGATTCTGGCCTGGGCACATTCTGGCCACAGACACATTTTGTGCTGCTCTGCCCTTAAAAATAAAAAGAAATAGATTCTGCTTGGTCTTAAAGAGAATTTAAACACTTTGATATTCATAAAAACACACATTTAAAAAAAAGCCAGAGTGAAGAGAGTTTGTTTCTTCTTTAAACACCCTGCTCAAAAAAACCCTTCACCGCTTAGGGAACAAGCTGTTCTTCAACACAAACCACCAAAGCTTTTTCATGCCTCCCGAATTTTGACTGGTCTGACTTCTGAAAAGTCCTTAAATTCTCTCAAATGTAGCATGGAACGAAATACAGATTCATGGTTGGGTTGTCTTGAACTAGCTGCTGTTTCAGCTCAGGACCCTCAACCTGATATATTTTGGATAACAAAATGTCATTCTGGGATTCTTTCAGTTTATCTGTTATGACACTGATCTTCCAACCTAATGAAGGTCTTATCTATGTGGGGACATCCAGGAAAATTAATCCAAATTAACGAAAGATGTGATTGTGAAACGGATTAGTTCAACTGCATTAAACCTCTGTTTGAACAGCCACATTCAGAATTAAAGTGGCCATAATTTGGTTTAGTTTTGTTTACTTCCAAAGTGAATGAAACTAAACCAAATTAAGGTCACTTTCTTTCTGAATGAAGATGTTCAAAGAGGGATTTAATGAAATTAAACTAATCCAGTTCGAAATCACACCTTTAGTTGATTTGAATTATTTTTCCTTGCTGTCCCCATGTAGACAAACCCGTAGAAGATGGTATTTTCAGGTATAATGACGCAATTATGAAGAAGCCTATTATGTATTCGTCAGCCAAACCAAGAACCTTTTATCATCAACATATTCTTCTAAGTATTCAAAGATATGGGAAAAGATACTATGGGTTTAACATTGAGGATCTTAAACAGCTAAATTTCTACAGAAAATTTCCATGTTACAGGCAGAGAGGATGTCAGTTCCCGCTAATGTGGAAGATCTGCTGACTAGAGCTGCTTGATTTTTTTTTCATCAACTTTGTTTTTAATTGAAAAATGGCTTTTAAAGTAAAAGAGAATTTTCCACAGAAAATGTTAATTTTTTGCTTATATTTTTTGTTTAAAATGTACAGGTTCTTTTTTTTTTTACTAATTCTAATGCTGATAAACATCAACTGATACACTGATCATATACTTTGGAGTTTTTAGATACTGCTGGATAACCATAATATGAGAACCTAGATATAGTTGGTGGATCCACCCTGGAAACTCTTTAACCTTTAACATTTACTGTTAAGCAGGTAAAACAACTCATTGAGTTTCTTGTCCTATTCAGCAACAGATTTCTTTGACTAGTTTAAAAAGCATGTGTGCATTCTAAACCATTTAAGAGGCATCAATCACTCTTGTAATATTTATCCTTTACTACTTGGGTAGATGTTCAGCTTGGCCTAAGAAATCACCAGAAATAAACCATTTCTAAAAGTTATCAAATTAATTTTTGGAACAGGCCCAAGTAAAGGAAACATGGAATGTTTCAGAGAACATGAAGGTTTTAAAATGCATGGAAATGTAAATCACAAACTAGTTTTGCCCCTGAGCAGTTTGAACAGATTATGATTAGAAACTGAAATGACTTCTGCAAGTTGTGATGCACCGTTTCATTTAGTAACTCCTTAATGATTTCTTAATTAATAAAATCATATTAACAAGAATGGTGGCATTCTTTAATCTAATCTGAAAGTTTGATTACTTTTGAAATTAAACTAGAGTTTAATTTCAAGAGTGTTTATTACAGTGCTGTTTAACCCTAGGACTGTCAGGTCCAATCAGATTATATTATTTTTTATTTCAAAAGCAAGAGCTCCGGGAAGACTTCTGGTTCGATAATTGAACAAGAAGAAAAACTCCCGGAGCCAAATATGGAAGAAAATGTGAAGGATGCGATAAAAGGCAGGCAGCAGTTCCGTTATTTATGAGAAACTGACATGTATATTTAGTGTATGAAATACATACTTTAACAGATAAATATTGTATGAGACACACAAAAATGTTAAAACAACGTTAAGGTTTGGCTGTAACATAAACAGCCAAAAGAATTCTGTGTATTACAGCACTCTAAACTCACCTTGTTATTGAGTATTACAGAAATCTCAGGAAGGTAGGTTATCTTCAGTTTCAGAGTTCCATTTCATTAAGCTTTCAAAGCTTAACCAAACATCTTGACTCTTTAGAATCTCTTGGGAATGGTATCTCATCAGAGTTGCCTCTTCCACTTTCTGGATATTCCATATAAACAGACTGTTACCCTGGTGGTTCATGGTAGGTCAACACTTCCACTCCTGTGATCTTCAAACAAGAAAAAAAATCTGAATTTGACTCCGCAAAAAGATAGGTTTAGATTTCACATCTGGAATGGATGGAACTTCATTATTTGGTTTGTCACTTCACTTGAATTTGTTTGCCCATCCTTTGTGATTATTTTAGTGAAATGTCTCTGTAGTAAGAAACATGGCCAGCAGCAACCTTAACTTTCAATTTTTTTCTTTCTTGAGTATATATGAAAAATTACCATTGATGGGTAAGTATTTTTTGCTGTGTTTATATTTCCTTTTCTTTCATGTTTTGAATGCAACAAGCATTCTACTGGTAAAGGAAGGTTACCTTTTTCTAATCTGGTTGCCTAAAGATGGAGAAATCTATATTTAGGCACATAGATTAGTCCTGGTTACTAATATTTAGGACTACATTTTTCCCTGGACCTTACATAGTTGTGCAGGAGGTTTTAGGTATCTATTTAACTGTATAGGTTCTTATATGCCCCTATAACTATAATGATTAAAATAACAGACAAAAGTCCATACCTCTTTCTTTCTTTGCAGCAGGTTCCTACCTGTAAGTAAGTACTTGACAGTTGGAGTGCTTTTTGTCTACCAGCAGGCTGGACAGAGGGAAATACATTTTGAAGAGATTAATTTTTCGAATAGTTGAGAATGTGGTGAATAGAACTGGTGGGTAATTTTATGACTAAAACACTAGTCAAGGGAAAGGGTGAGTTTTGACAAATTTCCCTATTCAAAAAATTTTTGGGAAAAAATCAAAATTGTTGAAACGTCTTTCTTTAATGTTTTTGAAACTAAACGTATTTTTAGTTTGAAATAATTTTTTGACTTTTTAATTTATATTTAAAAGGTTAACAGAATAAAAATGTATTAATTATTTTTAAATTATTGAAACAAAATGTTTCAGTTGAGTTGATCCCATTTATTTTTCAAATGATTGGTTTGTGAAAATGTTCATGATTTTGACTTTTTGACCTGATGTGATAGATTTTTTTTTTTTTAAATCTTGAAAATTCTTACAGGATGAGAAACCCATTTCCCACCCAGATCTGGTGGTGAGGTTAGTGGTCTTTCTTATTTCTTCTGGTAGTGAGTTCCAGAATCTAGATCCAGCTCCCTTTAAGAGTTGTCTCCTGCAGTCATGAGTCTTCCATACTGATTGACGGTTTCATACTGCCAGGGGAATGTGGCTGTTCTTAAAGATCATGCTCATGGAAGGAGAGATTATCCTGCAGGTAGGTGGGGGGCTTTTGAATACTGGGGGAGAGGCCTTGAATTAGACTTTCTACTCATTGGAGAGTCAGTGAAGAAAGTGAAGTACAGGAGTGATGTGTTCACAGTGGTGAATGTTGCAAAGCAGACAAGCTTCTGAGTTTTGTATATGTTGGAGCTAATTCAAAGCATGCTGCTTGGTATGAGTTGCAATAATCAAGCCTGGAGGTAATAAATGTGTGGATCACCATGGTCAGGTTTGTTTCTGATAGGAGGGGGAGCAACATTCTGCCCAGTCACAGATGGAAGTGGCCATCTTTGTTATATCTATTTATTCATGTAGTAGCACTGAGAAGTGCAAAAAGACTCCAAGTCTGTGGACCAATTTAACAATTATACAGGCAGATTGTCCTCAAAAGGGGGGAAGTGGAAATATATACACAGAGGACATGAAAAAAATGGCAACACCCATTTTTTCATGTCCTCTGTGTGTACATATATCTTCCTACTGTATTTTCCACTGCATGCATCCGATGAAGTGGGTTTTAGCCCACGAAAGCTTATGCTCAAATAAATTTGTTAATCTCTAAGGTGCCACAAGTACTCCTCGTTCTTTTTGCTGATACAGAATAACACGGCTACCACTCTGAAACCTGTCACTAGGCAGAGAGATGTTTGTGGAAACTGTTTTTTTTTTTTTTTTAGTAGCCTCTCAGCTTGTTCAGAAAATGGATATTAGGCACTGCACAGTAATTAGTGAGGACATTAGCAGTGAGTGATGGTATACTTAGGGCTGGTTGGACTTTTACATGCCTTAGGGTGAGAAGTAAATTCATCTTTTTAAAAAGAGATGACAGTCTTGGTTAGTAGGGTGTTCTCTACTCTTTCTTACTGTCCAGGTAGGGCTCGGAGTCAAAGTTATGTTTTCCATGATTACAACTGGAGAGAACCGACTGAATTCTTGGAAGAAAGGTGTTGTACTTCTGCCCCTGCTTTTGGCTTGCTACTTTTTGTGACCAACAAGACATTCTAGGATACAGGTGGTATTTCTGTGAACTAAAGTAATATTTCAATGAGAGATGCTTGGCTCTGGGAATGATTGGAGACAGTCTAGCATTAATCATTTACAGTTTGGGAGATTTCTGTGTGTCATGAGTTTTCTTCCTAAGTGATTGAGGAGAAGTAGGGTATCTTTGTCTTCTTGACAGCAGTGCAGAAATTTTTTCATGTTTGAGCCTGTCTGTATCAGACTGTGATTTCTGCCACTGATAATAGAGTTCCTTTTTTCTTTCCTGTCGTAGGTCATCCAGAAGCATGATCTTAGCCACTTTTCTCACTCTAGACCAGTGGTGGGCAACCTTGCAGCCCGCGGGCCGCATGTGGCCCAGCAGAGTACTGCTGGCGGGCCGCGAGACAGTGTTTAAATTGACCGTCCGCAGGCATGGCAGCCCGCAGGTCCCAGTGGCTGCGGTTCACCGTTCCCAGCCAATGGGAGCTACAGGAACTGGTGGCCAGCCCGCACTGCTTCTCACGGCTCCCATTGGCCGGCAACAGCGAACCTCGCAGCCATGCCTGCGGACGCTCAATGTAAACATTGTCTCGCGGCCCGCCAGCAGATTACTGTGATGGGCCATGTGCGGCCCACAGGCTGCAGATTGCCCACCACTGGTCTAGACAGACAGGTATTATAAAAAGCAAGAGATTTAATCACACCATTTCACAATTTCCTGTCCTTATTGTACAATCCACATTTTGAAGAAATAGGGGTATTAAAAATACATGCACTTTTTTCTTTTCCATATTTAACAGTTATGTTATAGTTGTCAAAAAATGTAGTTAGGCAAGAAAATCCAGTGAGCCACTGTCAACACCTTCAGAGACCTACATTAATTGCCAGCTTAGGACCCAATTGAACAACACTAATTCACACACAGTATGGTACTACTCCGCGTGATTAAATGTGACAGAGTTAGGGCCCTTAGTGAAAACTCACTACACAGTAGGGTGATCACAGCACTAGGCAAATAACCAATAGGTTCCTATCACAGTACTTAATTAGAAAGAGTATAGAATGATTAAAAATTAAAATTAATTGAGCACGTTCTGAAGCAAATCCTCATAACCTATTTTCTTTTTTAATGAGACTTTAATTAGTTGTGCAAGGGAAGTTTTATGTCTTCAGTCGCTTTGGTTGTACATGGTTATTTTCTTTATGTCACCGACAATGGGTATAGGTTGATACAGAAACATTTTCCTCAAGAGAGGAAGAAACTTAGGCCTGGTCTACACTTACCCCCCAATTCGAACTAAGGTACGCAACTTCAGCTACGTGAATAACGTAGCTGAAGTCGAAGTACCTTAGTTCGAACTTACCTTGGTCCACACGCGGCAGGCAGGCTCCCCCGTCGACGCCGCGGTACTCCTCTCGTATAGCTGGAGTACCGCAGTCGACGGCGATCACTTCCTGGTTCGACTTATCGCGTCCAGACAAGACGCGATAAGTCGAACCCAGAACTTCGATTCCCAGCCGCCGAACTAGCGGCTGGGTGTAGACATACCCTGAGTCTATTCAGTATGACTCAACACCAGCTAGTGTGGAGTTTTTGGAGTGAGCAGAATTAAAAAAGTAGGAGGGGTTAATTATTATGGACATCCTATCCTATGATTATTTTTCCTTCAGACTCTTGTATATAGAAGTGTATCACCTGTTTTCACTGGAAAAGTTACTATGTCTCCCTCTAAATAACAATATCAAAATCAGACATCATAATTGAATACTATTAATACTTCCTCCACAAAAAAGTTACTGGCTGAAATTTTTGAACAGCTCTAGCATGCTCTCATTCTCTCCTTAGATCATCTCTATTTTACACAGCTGCAGCTTGTGAGCAACTCCCATGGCATAAAGGGAACTGGTATTGCAAGGCCAGAGAATAATTTGTAATGTCATCACTCTGGTGTATGTTATTACATTGGTACACGAGGGCAGTTTTCAAATCCAATGGCATGGGATTGCCTCAAACTGGAATTTGGAAATTGTTTGGCTTTGCCTTAGAGATGATTAGAGAAAGAGGAGAAAATTTCAAGAAATTAAAGAAATCCTGTTTTTATTTTGAATTACAAAATTATTTTTTAATTTCAAAAGTATAAAAGACTATCTCTAATTTCCTCACTTGTGATTAGTTTGTCAATCTAGATACTGCTTCAATGTATGCCTTTTTAAATATGATTTTTAATAGCTGAAAACCAAAAGGAAACAAGCCTGGTGCCCTGGAATTGTATGAGAGAAGCACTGAAAACTGTAAATAACAATTATATTCTATCATGAAAATCTGCCCAGGACTGTATAAATAACAGAGACGGCACGTGGTCAGACTTCTGTTTGTTTGTCATCTAGAATCATGAACAAATCTTTTCCAAAGTAATTTCAGAAGGGTTATCCCATCAGTTCTAACACTTGCTGAACAGGTTTCCATTTCAGGATTATATAAGTCTTTCTACAGCAGCTTCTAGGTTTCTATCTCCTTTCTCCTCCCAATATTTCTTATTGATTGTACATCTACATCTACACTCATTTAGTTGCTGCACAAAATTTAGCACATCCTAACAATATATAAAACCTTTTTTAAAATTCTCTTTTAAGCTAATGTCTCTGGTAATATTCAATAATGTCAAAGCAGAGTCCAGTGATATTACATAGTGAAATATTTCATTCATCACATTTATATAGCTATTTTCATTTCTGAAATACAAAGATGTGATAACACTTTTTATGGACACAAACCTGCCCATAGTGATCTATTTCTTTGAGCCAGATTACTTCAAAGTGCTGTCTTCAGAACTGTCCTTTAAAAGCATTCAGAGACTTCAGGTACTGAAGCATGACTACTCAAGGGTATGTGCCTACAAAAATCAATTATGTCCACACTCTGCAAGCTTCACCTGTTGCTCAGAATGGCTTAGGTCCAATCTAAGCAAGAGCAAGGGGGATTGTTTTATAGCTAAGACATAGAACGGGGAGTCAGGCAATCTGAGTTCTTATTCTACTTGAGACATTCTGTGTTGCTGATCCATACATAGAATTCTGGAAAGCTGGAATATTATGTCGTGCTAAAAGTCAGACTATTCTCTTCTGTCCTGCTATATACCAGTCAGGGACAATGTATTTTGGATTTTTCCTCTTTCTAAAAATCATCTAACCCTGAATCTGACCACTTTACAGTGCATTACAAAACACATATCTTTGCCCACCTTTTTCACTATCTGTGGAATAGGAAACCCCTGGCATTTAGCATACTTTTCCTAGTACCCGGTGCATAGTCCTGCCTGGAGAAAAAATATTATGTTGTATTGATTTGTTGATTATTTACTTCATAGTACCCAAACATGCATTAATCACTTCACAGTATGGGTAGAAAAATATAGCCCCTGTTCCAAAGAACTTACAAAGTGAAATTTTAAAGTGACCCAGTGAATTAGACAAACACTTGGGAGGCATGAATGGCAAAAGGAAAAAGGTTACAGTAGTAAGATCAACTGTTCGCTGTAGGCATGTGCCCATGTTGATAGTTCTGTGGCTTGTTCGCTTTGTGGTGATGATGAAGACATAAGACAGTGAACCGTTAATATTCACTTTTGGTGCCTCAGAAGAGCTGAGATTTTAGGAGGGGTTGAATTGAGATGGCCTGCTAATAGTGCAAAGACTTAATTTTCTGATAAGTATGATGATCATCATGTTCAATCTGGCTCCTGTAAATAAGTTTTGAGGCTGTCCTCTTTTTGCACAGGTTTGTATTGTATTTTCTTACCTAATAATTACCTATGATTTTCTGACTTTTCTCTATTATTCCTATAAACGTTGTTTTTATTTATGATAGCACAAACTGGAGCTGGAGACCACTAAACTGGGATGCATGTGGATTACGGCTCTCTCTTTTTAACAGAGTTGGGGGGGAAGTGGCACAGCGAACATTGAATGACTGAAGGATATTACACCAATCCAGAATAGTCAGGTGAAAATATTCCCATAGAAGTTTGTAGCCAGAAAAAATGAACACTGAGTTTCGCTGTACGTTGTTTTTATATTCTGCCTAAATATGTTTTAATGTAGTCTGCTATTTTTAGTAGTGGCTCATGTGTGAGCTATGTTACATCATAACTGCACACATGTTACGGCATCCTTTGGTGTATTTTCCCCATGGTATCATGGATACAGTTATTTCCTCATCAGTGTTGTGCTTGCAAATTCTTTCAATCATTCTGAATACAATAAGCAGGTGTGTGATTTCCATTTCCTGAGTAATACACAATTTGTTGTTAATAGTTATACATTCCTTGTTCCTTGGCGTTTGCTAAAAGATTTAACTCATCTACCAATTCAAGTAAACACCCATTTGGGGAGGGGATGATCCATTCACAATTCTACATTCAGTCTTTATTGTGTTACTACACGGTAGTTTTTTATTTGCGGGAAGAAAAAAAATGGAGACATACAAGCAGATGGTTGGCAGTGCATCTGAAGTCTCTGAATAACAATTTCTGTCCAGATGAGTTGATGAACAATACTAAAGAAATTGCATTTTGAATTGCATACTAGTAAAATATATGCAATTATTAATCTGATTTCTGTGTACCGTGGCTTTATGTGTAACCTGTCTCTCTGCCTTCTCCGTAAGGGAGTTCAAGATGGAGAGACTGACAAAGTGGGAGATGCAATCTGCTTTCTTTGTCATAAAGATTTGACATTTGTTCTTACTTTCAGTAGTATAAAATAAGGGCTAGATATCATGACCTTATGCTGCAGTTAGTGCATAGCCCTGCTCCTAAAGGTTCCAGATGCTCCTGCCTACATTGTGATCAGCAGTACTCAATGAATCATGTGCCTACAGAGAGAGGGTGGGGCTCCCCAAGCTGTCTGAAGAAAGCAACACAGCCACACTCCGGCATAAAACCTGCCACGCCCTAGGCTGTCCCATACTGTTGGCAGCTTCCATTGGTACAATGTCCAAATTGAGGCCCTGTGGCATATAGTACAGTGAAGGGACCTCTGTTGATTTATGAGTCTCAGCTGGCTGACTCTGCTCTGAGTACCAAGTTCCTACCAGAATGTAGGATGGGTAGTGGTGCTGGTGGTTTTTGTATTAGCACAGTGCCTAGGAGCCCAAGTCATAGTCCAGGACCCCATTGTATTAAGGTGCTGTACAAATGCGAAACAAAAAGCTGGTCCCTACCTCAAAGAGCTTACATTCAAAGTATAAGCCAAGAGCCAACAGAAGGATATAGACAGATAAACAGGAATTGCAAAGAAACAATGAGACAATATTGGACTGCATGAAAGCCAGTGGCATGAGTGCACCAGTGGCGTAACCCTTGTCAAGATGTTGAGCCAGTTCAGTTTACATGTGGGACCGTGTGCTGCCTATTACCTGCTGGTGTCGCACACAATGCATGGGAATATATTAGCATGACCATACCCCTTTGGCATAAGTCTCCAATACCATTTGTATGCTACTTGTATATTTGTTGGTGGGTACTTGAGAAATGTACTTTGGAAAAATATTGCTTTTCTCAGAAAACTGAGGACTAGTATGGTATCCATATGCATTTGTGCCTACTCTATTCATGCACTTGGGGCATTTCCCTGTAAAGAAAAGCATAAGTTTCAGCTTCCTAAAAATCAGGCCTTGATGAC
The DNA here is from genome assembly GCF_002925995.2 of Terrapene triunguis. Taxonomy (NCBI): domain Eukaryota; kingdom Metazoa; phylum Chordata; order Testudines; family Emydidae; genus Terrapene; species Terrapene triunguis. Next base: position 19,164,054 of record NW_020664448.1, read on the forward strand.
GATGGGTTTTCTTTCTTTTATTGTTGGCAGTGGTTGAATTGATGGCTTGTTCCGGAATAATTTTATTTTGACACAGTTTACAAGTATATTCATGTACAATTAAAAATGATTAGAAGTAAAGATTGAAGTCTTAAAGCATTAAGACATTAACTTTTCTGTTTAATATTATTGAATCATTTGTGAAGCCTTTGTGCTCTGCAAGACATTTTGAATGAGTGCATTCAATTGAAAAGTAAATAGCACATTTAAGACATTACAAGAATAAAAATTGTTCTATTTTTGCTAATTATTGAGGAATGTTTTTTATGAATCTTGGTGCTGTAGAAACCTTAGTAATATTTAAATTATTGTATGCCAGTGCTTATTCCTAGTTCATTTACTACTTCTAGAAAGAAATGTTAGTTACAAATATTAAAAGGAGCATACTCAGATTGATGTAACTGTACTTATTTTTATGGGCCCCCAACTTCCACCATAATATTACAGAATATATCATAAGAAAATCTTACAGACAGTTTATGAAAACTGTCGATTTCCAAGGCAAGTAAAGCTACAGTATAGATTAAAATAGTAAATTAAATTTATGTCCAGAGCGCTTTTATCAATGAAGTACTTTTTTAAGTACAGGAAGTACAGTCAATAGATAGTGAAATCATATACCAGAATTAAAGAAATGTAGGGCTGGAAGGGACCTTGAGAAATCATCAAGTTCAGCCCTCTGCACTGAGGCAGGACCAAGAAAACCTAGACCATCCCTGACAGGTTTTGTTCAACTTCTTCTTAAAAGCCTTCAATGATGGGATTCCACAGCCTCCCTTGGAAGCCTATTCGAGAGCTTAACTACCATTAGAGTTAAACTTTTTCCTAATATCTAACCTAAATCCTCCTTGCTGCAGATTAAGCCCATTGCTTCTTGTTCTAACTTCAGTGAACCTGGGGAATAGTTCATCACAATTCTCTTTATAACAACCCTGAACATATCTGAAGATTATCAAGTCCCCATCAGTTTTCTTTTTCTCAAGACTAAACATGCCCAATTTTTTTAACCTTTTCTGATAGGTCAGGTCCTCTAACATGTCTACCATTTTTGTTGCTCTCCTCTGAACTCTTTCTAGTTCAGGGGTGGGCAAACTTTTTGGCCCGAGGGCTACATCAAGGTTGCAAAATGGTATGGAGGGCCGGGTAGGGAAGGCTGTGCCTCCCCAAACAGCCTGGCCCCCGCCCCATCCGCCCCCTCCCACTTCCTGCCCCCTGACTGCCCCCCCCGAACCTCTGACCCATCCAACCCCCCCTACTTCTTGTCCCCTAACCGCCCCCCCGGGACCCCACCCCCTATCCAATTGCCCTGCTCCCAGTTCCCTGACTGCCCCCCTGACCCCTATCCACATCCCTTCCCTCGACAGGCTCCCCGGGTCTCATACCCGCTATCCAACCCCCGCTCCCTGTCCCCTGACCGCCCCCTCCTGGGACCCCCTGCCCCTAACCGCCCTCCTGGGACCCCACCCCCTACCCCAGCCCCTTTCGGAATGTGGCCCTGCCAACATGGGTGGAGGACTCAGGAGGAGCAGGGAGAAGCGGCCGGAGAGAAGCGGCGGTTTCCCCTTTAAAGCACCGCTTCTCTCCGGCCGGCTGCGCAGCGCCCGGTGCTCCTCCTGAGTCCTCTGGCCCGTGCTCGCGGCGCTCCTGCTGCCCGCACCTCCCGCCTGCTCCCCTGAGACTGCGGGTGAGTCTCCCTCCCTGCTCTCCCCTGCCCCCCCGCGGGGGGTGTGCTGGTGCTGAGCTGCCCGGCAGCGCAGTGAGCTGAGGCTGCAGGGGAGGGGCCGGGGGTTAGCCTCCCCGACCGGGAGCTCAGGGGCCACGGGCCGTAGTTTGCCCACCTCTGCTCTAGTTTGTCCACATCTTTCCTAAAATGTGGTGTCTAGAATTGGATTCATTACTCTAGCTGATGCCTCACCAGTGCCAACTAGAACGGGACAATTATCTCCCTCATCTTACAAGCAACACTCCTATTAACACACCCCAGAATTATATTCACTTTTTTGCAGCTGCCTCACATTGCTGCCTTATATTCAATGTGTGATCCTCTATAACCCATAGATCCTTTTCAGCATTACTACCCGCAGCCACTATTTCTCCATGTTGTAGTTGTGTATTTGATTTTTCCCTTCCTAAGTGAAGTACTTTGCACTTATCTTTATTGAATTTCATTTTAAATTCAGATCAGTTCACCAATTTCTCAAGGTCATTTGAAATTCTAATCCTATCCTCCAAAAGGTTTGCAATGCCTCCCAGCTTGGTATCATCTGCAGAGTTTATAAGCATGCTTTCTACTCCATTATTCAAGTCATTAATGAAAATATTGAATAATAATGGACCTAGGACTGACCTCTGCAGGACCCCACTAGATATGCCTTCCCAGTTTGACAGTGAACCTTTTACAACTACTCTTTGAGTACAGTCTTTCAACCAGTTGTGCACCCACCTTATAGTAAATTAATCTAATCCATATTTTCCTAGTTTGCTTATGAGAATGTCACATGGTGTTACCGGAAGATTTGGATCTAGTGATCCTAAAAACACTGCTTTTAATTTAAAACCCTAACCTTTCATTTATCTAAAATGGTAACCAAAGTTGTGGCCTGCCCTAAAGGGAATTTCCAGGATATTACCAGGGTGCTTGTCTCTGATATATAGAGGGTTTCCCAGAGCAAGCTAGTCTTGCCGATACTTGAAAGGACACAGATACAGCCCTCCGATTGAGAATAGGCACACAAGCAGTAATGCTTCAAAAACAGAAATAATATTTATTTAGAAGTGAGTGGTTACAATAAAAGAGAAGAGATAGATATAAGAAGGGTTACAGTTACAAGAATGAAGCGGCGGTGGCAAATAAAAGACAACCATATACTTATCATTCTATAAACATAACAATAATCATTTAACATTTATCATTAGCCATAAATTTAATACATCAATATAACCTATGGCATTTAAAATTTAATTCTTAACTATTTACACTAACATCCAATAAGTGCTGATCAGGCAGTTATTGAATGGGTAGGGGAAAATCTCACTCAGACCACAGGCATCCGGCTTTATCTACAAGCAAAACCCAGGCATTCCTTGATAGTAAATAGAAAGAAAATCAGATTTACACAGGTACCACAATCCCTCGATTCGTCAGAAAAGGTCGTCCTGCTCTGTCATAGCTAAGAGAGGCTGGTTTGTTGAAGCTGGAAGCTGTTGTTGTTGTTGTTGCTGAAGAGAGCTGGCTTCTTGATAGGTGAAAGCTCCTGCTGGTCTCTCCTGAGGTAAAGCGCTCTCCTTAGGGAGGAGATGCAAAAGCCCATTTGGCTCCTGGTGTGGCCCCCTAATGGCTGGGTAGCAGAAACAGCCGTTGCTTGGGGCAACCCTAGAATCCTTCAGTTGCTGCTGCTGCTCAAGCAGCTCCTTTTTAGGCAGTTCTTTCTTTGCAGGGTTCCATTAATGCTGCTAATTTGGCTCTGCCCAGTCACATGTACCTACATGTGACAGGAAGTCCCACGTATCCCTATGGGCTACAATGTATCTCTATGGGATTTTGCTGAGTCATTCCCCACAGGAAGAGATGCAATACTGTGTTGCACCATTTCAGAACATGATATTCATCTGTTCCAATACTGTTTTCTTCTGAGAACAGCATCCCATTGTTTAGAAAGCTGGGGCCCTCCCATTGGCACTATCTATACAGCGATGCATTCATCCCCAGGATGTGAGAGTCCCTGCCTGGGCCCTTACCCTGAACCAGGACAATGAACAAGAACACAACCTGCACCCCTGACTGCATCACCCTGGCTCTCATTACTCACTACTAATCTGCTCAGGGTCAGACTTGGTGGTATTATGAGTGCCCACTTGGATGGGCAGCATGCGGTTGTGGTCACAGGCACAGATGAGCCTCAGCAACCTTTCCATAATGTCTCAGAAGTGCGCTTCAGGCAGGCAGCGTAGCTCTTGGGATATCATGTCGGGTTGGCAGGTGGATGCCTCCATCACCCTCAGAAAGGAGTTTCTGACCCCTTGCACCCTATGCCTTCGCCTCTTGGGTGTGATGAGTATGAGCTTGCCAGCCTTAGATGCAGGTGGCTCTTCCTCCTCAGCCATTGGGTTCTGCTCCTCACCTCCTGTTGCCAGTACAGAATACTGGTTCTTGACCTCGATGGATGCGGGACCTGGGTGGAAGGTGGTGCACTGTCTACTGTCAGAGGTGGTGAGCAGGCAATCTCCTCCCTGTCAAGCAACTGGTTTTCCATCCTCTTGTGGTGCCACTGTAATTGGCTAGCATCCTCCACCACAGATGGTGATGAAGAACTTGTGCTCCTGGATGCTACACATGATCCACCTCCTCCGGTAGCTTTCTTACCTGCTTCCTTAGGGTCTTAACCAACAGACACCTCTCTCAACAGTGGTTCCTCCTGTCTGGCTTTCATCAGTGGGGACACATTCCCAACAAGTCAAGACCTGGGCCTGGGCGGAAGCTTCCATGGTAAGAATGCCTGTCCGACAAGGAGCCCCACTCGTGCAGGCAGAAGAAGAGCTAGCAATTGTGTTGGCAACAGGCCATTTTCCTCCCATGTTGGGTCTTTCCTTTTGAGTACCAGCAAGTTAAGGAAAGTCGGGGGAGGAAGGAGAACAGCACAGAACCCTTACTTCCTTGCCTTCTTCCACTGTAAAACTCAGCTGACTGACTTCCTTAGTCTCCCAGCTGCCTTTGCCTCACCAGCCATGAGTCTTACCAGCCACTGGTAGACTACATGTTAAGAGCCTGGACTCCACACATAGCTGGAATGGGTGACTCAACCCATCTCATTCAACTGCCTCTAATACTGGCCTATCCAATCAAAAACTGCACTGTTCTCCTTCCAAAGAGCCCTGCTAAAATCCTTCAAAAAGCCCTGCTAGAAAGCAGATGCTAACTCACTAAACTGCAGCTCAACCTACTCCAGACAATCAGCAACCAAGCCTAGATTTCAAAACCCAGGAAACACAATAACCAACCCAGAGTCCTACCAAACTTGATGGCAAGGTCCCAGTGCAGGAAGTGGTCCTTTTTTGCCCCCCAAAGTAATAGGAGAGAACTACCCCAGAGGTACTCAACAGCTAGCTAACTCCCTCAATCTCTAAGATGTGGATAAAATAAAAAACTGAAACCTTCACCTTAAAACTCAAACAAATAATTCAGAACTTAAAACCATTTGAGGTTGAAAGTAATTATTTTTTTCATTCTTCTTCTTCATTTTCTCCAAATGGGGCTGGAAGCAGAAAAGTCAAAACATGGCAAAATGGCAGTTTATTTTTTCTGTCAGAATTAGATGCCAAAAGTATAAAAAATCCACTAGGTTTCCAGCTGATTTTTGCAGATGAATGAGGTTCACATAGCTAAAAAGTCAGATACCATAAGCAACTATCTAATCTTTCAGTTTTTTATTTCATACCTATCATCAAAATTATAGAACACCAAACTTCAAAATAAAAAGATGTCTGTCTTGCTCTGTTTCTCTGGGAGGGAGGATCATGACTTGGTGTGAATTTATTTTTCTTTCTTTGCTTTATCAGATTGGAGTGAACTTCAAACATTTTGATGGTCACCCATCACTAATGCAAACCAGTCAGCTCTTAAATGAAATTCTCACAGTTGCACATTCAGCTGAAGAAATATTGTATTTGCTTTATGAAAACTAATTGTGCCATTGGTCATGACTGTAGAAGATGCTTCTAGCAGAAATTGTGTAAAATAAGAAATAAAAATAATTTTGAAGACAAAGGAGTGTGGAAAAATCAGAAACTTAGTTTTGTCTCTATGAAAAAAAAGTGTATACTGATCACTAGTGCTTAATTGGTGAACCAGTATGAAAGATATGGTTAAAATCAGTTTTGAGACTGAAAAACAGTACAAATACAAATAAATCAGTTGTAGGAGCCTGGCTGGCTCATTTCTAGATGAGCGAGTTCACATCCAGCGTGATCAGTAGTAACCAAAATGAGTGCTTGGTACCACTAGGAAATAAGTTTTTTCAGTCTAGTTCTTATTGGATAGGTGTCTGGTGCACAAAGTCCATCTTCCCACTTGATGTGTTCTGGCTGCCTTGTAAACTGTTTCAGGAGTGAGACTAAGGGTATGTCTACCCTGCAGCTGGGAGCAAGCCTCCCAGCCCAGATGGCCAGACTGGAATGGGCATGGAAACTCCTCACTCAATGGAACTGGTCCGTCCAGAAAGGGTAGGATATGTTGCCAAAAAAATGCCAAGGCTTGTATTGTTGCTGCTGTTTGTACTTGCTCTGTACAATTTATTTTAGAAATACTTCAGCTTCCAGTGCAGGGGGGAAAAAAAAGCTATAAAATATGTTTTGAAAATCCACCACTGAAATCCCCTCCCTGGGTAACAATCAGCCAAGTTCTCATTAGAAGGAACTTTAAGAGGCTTGCTGATTTGCAAAACAGTGCATGAGTGATGTGTGCATTACTTGCATAATTGGTCTGGTGCGTACCATAGCCACAGACTGTCTTTAAAATGTACCCCCTCTGTGCGTTCATTATATCCATCTCTCACCCACTTCCGCAATAGACATTTATAGTCATTCTTCACTGTTTATTTTATTAGAAAACCAATGAATATGCAGCACAGTGCCCTGTGCTTTAACAGTCTAATATTAGAGAGTCCCAAAAGAACAAGCATGGTAATCGGAATCACAGTAGAAATTCCACATTTCTTTCTTGTTATTAAGAGCTACAAATTCTAGCAAGCTGACTTATACTCTTTTTCTTTTCTGGGCAACACTTTCTTCATTTAGTGCTGGTTAGCTGGTAGTGATTAGAAAATGAAACCAACCATCTCAAAAGTGTAATTTGAGTTTTGTCATTTGATAGCATAATTTAATCATTTTGACTGCTTTTTCTATTAACATGTTACAAATGTGAATGATTTCTGAGCCTTTGTATGTTTCTGCTACGCCAATATGACCTAAAAATAATTCTACACTGTTGGCATTTCTGTTAAAAATATATATCATTATGTGACTGTAGAGGAGTGGGACTCACCACTGTGGCGCCTCCTGCTGATTACTTCTGGGAATTAGCTCTTCCAGTGTCCGGAGCACCCCCTGCAGGCTGGTGATCTGCCTTACCTGTGGCCCCGTGTCCCTCCCAGGACCCAGTGCCTTTGTACCTGGGATGTTGCCCCCTGGCAGTAACCCCTCAGTCTTAGGGTCTCCTCTCCCTGGGGAACCCCCACCCACTATCCCCACTTTGCCTCAGTCTTGGCTACTGCCCAGTCCCCGTTCACTAGGGCAGACTGCAGTATCAGCCACTCATCACAGGCAAAGGGGTTCGGACCTGCTGCCTTTGTCTACCCATGAGCTGCCCCCTGCAACCCTACACCTACTAGCAGGGCCGGCTCCAGGGTTTTGGCCGCCCCAAGCAGCCAAAACAAAACAAACAAACAAACAAAAAAAGCCGCGATCGCAATCTGCGGCGGCAATTCGGCGGGAGGTCCTTCGCTCCCAGGTGGAGTGAGGGACCGTCCACCGAATTGCCGCCAAATACCTGGACGTGCCGCCCCTCTCCAGAGCGACCACCCCAAGCACCTGCTTGAGAAGCTGGTGCCTAGAGCCGGCCCTGCCTACTAGGCCTTGCCAGGCCTGCAGCCTGGGGCTTTCCTAGGCCGGAGCTCCCAGCTCCTCTGGCCCTTCCCCAGCCCTGCTCCCAATCTAGGTGTCTGGTAAAGCTCCCTGCAGCCAGGCCCGTCTCTCTCTGAACACAGAAAGAGACTGCCTGCTTGAGCTCCTGGCTCAAGCCTTTATAGGGCCAGCTGGGTCCTGATTGGGGCATGGCCCCAGCTGAGCGTGCTTCCTCCCAATCAGCCCAGGCGTCTTGCCCTTCCACAGCCCTCCTCTAGGGCTGTTTTAAACCCCTCAGGGCAGGAGTGGGGTAACCACCCCGCTACACAGACTCTTTAAAGGTACAATTAAATCTTTTGTGCGGCACACAGTGTGAGTGGTTACATCGTAATTTAATGCTGTATATGGCAAAGTTCTATCAAATTTTCTTATCAGTTGTTTTTTGCTATATAAATAATCAGTGTGGTGCAAGTATATAATGTACTCTTTCCTGTAAGGCATCTTATTCAGATCCACCCTTAAACTAGTCTCTGCAAGGGGGCATGCTTCTCTGGATTTATTAACAAACTCAGGGGTGCTTCAGAAGGGATTCATCTGTAACCATAATCAGTACAGGTTGACCATGACCAATTTAGTTGTACATATTACCCAAGACACCTGGATTAGTGGACTGTACAAGCAAATTGAATATTCAGCTTTGTGAATTAGTGCAATGCAGGATTAAGTAGAAACCCAGGGCAAGACTTGTCTGTTTGCTTCCAATTGTTAAATTCTTACAGCACCATTTCTCAAAGGGAGAACATAAAATTTGCAGCAGCAGCTATTTCTATCAACTGATTGTAAGCCAATTTGCACCAATGTTTTCTGAAAAAGCCAAGCAAAGAGCAAATCCCCAATAGGCAAGCTACAGAGGGTTGTTTTTTTTAAATAAATATTTCTAAAAACAGAAGAGATGAACAACACAACTGAGTCAGAAATTCACAGCTGTATCAAAACATAACAGCTAAAGGGTGCTCTAGCAACTTATCTAGGGCTAGTTTTGGTCATAGTGTTTGTTATGGGCATAAAGATACTTAAAAGTATGGAGTACACATACATACACGAGCCTGTCCAATACAAAAAGAACATCAAAGTATTTGTGTCAACTGTGTGTAAAAGAAATCCCGAAAATTAAAAAGGAAACTATGAGTAATTAACTTAAGATGTTTATAACCCTATTGGTTTTATTTTCATATGAAAAGGAGGTTTGTGTTTTGTATGCAAACATGCATTTTAACAGTGTAATATCCTAAATCTATTGTAGAATGCTGCAGCAGTTCAGAGTGGTGATGGAGAAAAGAAATGAAACTAAAATAACCAGGTATCAGAGGGGTAGCCGTGTTAGTCTGAATCTGTAAAAAGTAACAGAGGGTCCTGTGGCACCTTTAAGACCAACAGAAGTATTGGGAGCATAAGCTTTCGTGGGTAAGAACCTCTCTTCTTCAGATGCAAGTGAAGAAGAGAGGTTCTTGCATCTGAAGAAGAGAGGTTCTTACCCACGAAAGCTTATGCT
>NW_020664448.1:19173661-19339097 GCF_002925995.2 Terrapene triunguis
CTTGCATCTGAAGAAGAGAGGTTCTTACCCACGAAAGCTTATGCTCCCAATACTTCTGTTGGTCTTAAAGGTGCCACAGGACCCTCTGTTACTTTTTTAAAATAACCAGGTATTATATATAAGGTCAACAATAAGCATAGATCCAGGGAAGTGAAGCTTGATTATGGAAATGAGATGCAAAATATGTTCAATATGTGTTGCTTTTTGCAATTTTGGTATTCGTTTCTGAAAAAAGAAAATGTGATGCCCTCCAGGTGAGAAGTCGGGTACTAGAGATTTGTACTTATTAGCTCAGTTTGTATTCAGAGCTTTTTTTATAAGAAGTTTGAAAATGATAGAGCAGTATTCTTGTAGAATAGATTGTAAAAGAGGAGATCATAGTTCTGTTAAATCTTTGAACCTAAGAGATCTGATGCATAATCTTCAGAGGGATAAAAAGGCAACTAAATCTACATCTACGGTAGTAATGAGTGACTACCTGTATATAAACTGGCCAAATGTCACAATGGGAAAAGGAGCAATTTCTCTGCACCTTAAATGAACTTACTAGTTGTAGACCACACAAGGTGTTACTCTTCTCAACCTTGTCCAAAATAAGTGGAGCCATTCTGTTATAATGACCATGCTATAATTAATATCAACATCCTCAGGAAAGGAAAGGTACCAAAATAGCATGGAGACATGAAGCTTGAGAAAGTTGGCTTTAAAAGGAATAAAGCTAGTCAGAATATGCATTGTATGAAATAATGCATTATATTAATTTTGTGTGTGTGTGTGTGTGTGTGTGTGTGTGTGTGTGTGTGTGGGCGGGCGTGCATGGAGTTTCCACCTGGAGTTTCCAGAAGAATATCATAAGAGTCATACAAGGTATATGTATTCCTAAAGAAGGAAGATAGGAACACAAGAAATAAAATGTGAAAATGCTGTTTGAGCCAAATGACTATCCTTCAGAAGTTGGGATTCCTGCTGTAGTAAAACCAATAGAAAGGAGGCAAGAGAATTATGGAAGGTAAATTGGAAATGGAAATTGGAAACACTAAGAGGGGAATTAAAAGAGTAAGTAGCTCACCCTTTCTCACTCAAATATGTAAGAAAGAAATTTCCGTGAACTACAGGGAGTAGAGGGAGTTACTGATTAGGTTACAGATACTGCAGAGAAGCTAAATTATTTCTTTACATTGAACTTCATTACGAAGGATTTTCAGAAGATACCTACCCCAGGTCTACACTTTTCAGGTTATAAGGCTGAGTTATTGTCAGAGAGTTGGGTGTCACAAAAGGAGGTGATGGTGGAGAACTGGTAGATTAAAGAGCAGAGAGTCAGCAGAACCAGATGGTACATATTCTAAGATTCTGAAGGAACCAATGAAATACCAACTCTCCATTTCTAAAGTATTTGTTTGCCATAAGTATACTTGTTTATCATTCTCCTCCATTGCATGCAGGTCCATGGTTTGTTTTACATCAGAAATACAAGATACATAGAACTATAGTTATTAACTATATTGTCTATGATAAAAGAAATTAATCCTATCAAGCTTCCTTTTACATTTGTTGTTGTTTTACTCTTTTTTCATCATGCTTCCGTGTCTTGGTCTTGACAAGCTTAGCAGTCAGGCAAACAAATTGCAATGTCCATGATTTTAGTGAATTATAATTCTGTGAATTATATTTCATTATGTCTGAAGTTTGTTTCCTCTTCCCTGCTTTTTATGTCATAGCCACTGCTCTTCAGATGGTTGCATGCCAACAAATGTCAAATGGAAAGACCAAAACAACAAACAATTTACTGTTGTCTATTGTACCCTCTTTGGATGGGATTTCTGGTAAGGGAGCAGGAGGAGGGAGATTTATGTGGCTGGGAAAAATAGTTGTCCTACAAACAAATCAACATTTTATCATAAATTTGACAATGCAGCACAAATGAAGAGAGGCACTTTCTATAGTAATAATGTAATCCCTGGAAGAACTACAGCTGTCTATTCAGGTGCGCTCAATCTCGCCTTGATGGGAATAATTACCTTCCACCCTCACTGGGTAATTGCCTTTTGATTGAGGTCATCAGAGCAATCAAATCAGTGAGAGGCGGAAATCACTGGCAGGGTAAAAAAACAAGGGGGAAAGCATGAAGAGAAATTTGAAAAAGGAGAATTAATAAAGAGAACTTGTCTCTATTTTAATGTTCACAGTGATATTTCAAGTGAAGTCATTACATAAAAATAACCCGCTGTTAAATATGTTAAAGCTTGTGGCTGTTTACTTGTCTTTCCCAGGAGAACAGGAAAGGTTTTTGTGTCACTGACATATTTTGTTATTTGAACAATGGAGTTTCTAATTGCAGCCTTTGAAGTTAGTTTCCCTTTGTGAAAATCAATGTCAATTTGGATATTTTTGTTGCCTGTTGTTCATGTTCATCAAATGAATTTAGTAGCTTTTGTGAGGTTTTTTTTTCTTTTTGTTTTCCTCTAAAGTGGGTCTCTGGATCATTTTATTATATAATGTTATTGGAGGCTATTTGTGAATATTTCCTTTCACCTGTTGATGATCTGCCTGTATTATAGTTCAGGATTAATTACTTTTTGTCCCTGATAAGCTCTCCTGTCATTCTAACAACTTCTAAAATAAATACATAATTACACAGGGTAGTAGTTGATTGCTAACATTTTCATCATTGTACGTGTGTGTGTTGTAAAGAAGATTTTGCTTTTGACAATGAGTGAAGTTCACAGGAGGCTAATGTGTATATTTTTCTATTCCTAATTTAACAGGCTTTTAAAAAGTGGTAGTTATAATACAGGATCGTCCTGAGCCTGAAGAGGTATGCAGTGGAAAGCCGTATCCCGTTAAAATAGCCCATAGCTGATAAAGCAATCTTTGTACTGAGATCACTGTTCAGGGATTAATATTAATATCTCACAGTCAAATTGGAAGGGCATATCAAACGAGGTCCTGTAGGGATCGGTCCTGGGTCCGGTTCTGTTCAATATCTTCATAAATGATTTAAATAATGACATAGAGAGTACAATTATAAAGTTTGTGGACGATGCTAACCTGGGAGGGGTTGCAAGTGCTTTGGAGGATAGGATTAATATTCAAAATGGTCTGGACCAACTACAGAAATGATCTGAAGTAAACAGGATGAAATTCAATAAGGAGAAATGCTACGTACTCTGCTTAGGAAGGAACAATCAATTGCACACATACGAAATGGGAAATGCTTGCCTAGGAAGGCGTACTGCAGAAAGGGAGCTAGAGGCATAGTGGATCACTAGCTAAATATGAGTCAACAGTGTAAGACGGTGATGTATCATCAGCAATGCTGTAAGCAAGAAAGGAGAATTCTTCCACTCTACTCTGTGCTGATACGACCTCAACTGGGGTATTTCATCCAGTTGTGGGAGTCACATTTCAGAAAAGATGTGGACAAACTGGAGAAAGTCCAGAGGAGAGCAAGAAAAATCATAAACCATGACCTATGAGGAAAGATTGAAAAAAATGGGTTTGTTTAGTCTGGGGAAGAGAAGACTGAGGGGGGACATACATTTTCAAGTATAGAAAAAGGTTGTTACAAGGAGGAGGGTGAAAAATGATTCTCATTAACCTCTGAGGATAGGACAAGAAGCAATGGGCTTAAATTGCAACAAGGGAGATTTAGGTTGGACATTAGGAAAAACTGCCTAACTGTCAGCGTAGGTAAGCATTTGAACAAATTGCCTACAGAGGTTTTGGAATCTGTCATTGGATGTTTTTAAGAATAGGTTAGACAAACAACTGTCAGGAACTATTACTTAGTCCTGCCTTGAGTGCAGGGGACTGGAATAGATGACCTATTAAGTTTCCTTCCACTCCTACACATCTGTGATTCTATGGTTGTATCTTCCACTAGCAATACGGGGGAGTCATCCATGTAAATCTTGCTATTGGGTGGTATTTGTGTGATGTGCCCTTGGATGCAATCTGGACTGTGGAACCTCTGTGCCCCATTTAACTCTCCTGCCCAGGCTGTTTCCTATACTGCTACGGTAGTGAACAGCAAGCCCTTCCAGGCTTTGTTACTCAACCATCAGCATGTAGAGGCACACCCTGCCAAGTTATATGAAGGCTCACTCAAGCCATTCATGAACTGTATGTAGGGAACAACAAGGAGTCCAGTGGCACCTTAAAGACTAACAGATTTATTTGGGCATAAGCTTTTGTGGGTAAAAAACCCACTTCTTCAGATGGCAGACAAAGTAATGATGTCACTGTCCCCTATTTATACTTTTCTCCAGGTTCTGAAATAATCTTTGCTGTGTCATGGGGTTAGGCAGCCCACATAGAGTATGTGCTCGAGCAGCTGTCTTTATTTACAACTCCCCTGATGGAGAATAGCTGGTGATGGTTGCTTAACACCTGGCTGGGTGCTGGTCACTCTTTTCTATCTCTGAGGAGCTAGACTATGGGCATTTCTCAGACTCACAACATGTCAGTAACAAACATAGCAAAATCTCACAACTTCATAGACAATGAAGATTCATACATTGCAACAGGATATTAGTGTTCAACAGATGGTGACTTTTCAAATGATATCTCAAAAGGTATAGTTTGTACAAAACATAATCATATAATAGTGGTGAATATGGGGGTACAGAGGGTTACATGGGTTACAGTATGTCACAATTTGTCTATGAGTTTTGGAAAGATTGTGGGATAGATAAAAATAGGCAAACCTTCCGACACACAATTTTTAAAGGGTGGCCCACTTTATTTTATACAGTAATTTTAAAGTAAATCATAAGGTAAAAGCATGAAATGTACAATACATGTGGCATGTCTTTATTTAACTTTGCTGGGAAGATATCAACAAACTGTCTGTGGTGTCATTTCACTCCTTTATTTAATAGCGAGTGCATCTCAGTGGAGAGCAGCTATTCTTCATTCTTTAGAAAGTAAGACTCTGAATGTTTCAAGCATATAGAACCGCCTCTAATAATCCATGCTCAGGCTGGCACAGTAAATCAACTTTAGCCTACTCAGTGCAAATTTAGAGGTTTTTTTATTTTATGCACCAGTGTCCTATGTTGCATTTTATATCACAAATAAAACTAAGTAATCTATGATGAGGGTGGACATGGCAGTACATAAGAACATAAGAACGGCTGTACCAGGTCAGACCAAAGGTCCATCTAGCCCAATATCCCGTCTACTGACAGTGGCCAATGCCAGGTGCCCCAGAGGGAATGGACCAACAGGCAATGATCAAGTGATCTCTCTCCTGCCATCCATCTCCATCCTCTGACAAACAGAGGCTAGGGACACCATTCCTTACCCATCCTGGCTAATAGCCATTAATGGACTTAACCACCATGAATTTATCCAGTTCTCTTTTAAACACTGTTATAGTCCCAGACTTCACAACCTCCTCAGGTAAGGAGTTCCACAAGTTGACTCTGCGCTGCGTGAAGAAGAACTTCCTTGTATTTGTTTTAAACCTGCTGCCTATTAATTTCATTTGGTGGCCCCTAGTTCTTGTATTATGGGAATAAGTAAGTAACTTTTCCTTATCCACTTTCTCCACATCACTCATGATTTTATATGGAAAGTAGATATGGAAACCGTGCAAGGAGTCCATTTTCATGTTGCTTTGATAAGACACTGCATGCTGAAATTTCATCAGCCTGTTTGGAAACATGCTATGAAGTTTCATGTGACAAATATATTGTTCTTGAACTGGCACAGTGATGCTGTGAGAAGACGGTTTCTCATTTTTGGCGATTTCTCTTCATGAAATGGCATTTATCAGAATATGCTCACTGCTAGGAGAGGCATGAAACAAATTATGTGCAACAGCTCTATTTATTTTTGTTATCCTTGTTATAAAAAGTGTATTCCCACGCAACAGGTGCCAAAAACCACTGACGCAAAGAACGCCTTGAACAATTTAAAGAGTTGATTTTTATAGGAGGTATGTGAGTTTGAATTATTATTTCTTTCTTAATTGACAAGAATGTACTACAAAACTTTTTTTATGATTTCTTTTTCTTAGAAAATCTGTCATTGGGATATATTGGTTTCTTCATGATGAAAGGGAAGATCTAACACATGTGGTTTGAGTCTGCAGCATTAAGCAGGCTACAGTATGTCAGCTTCATTTTCACAAAGGGGACTTAATAGAAAATTACTCAGTTGCTATGTGAAAATAGAACCAATACAAAAGCATTGCTATGCTGAAAATCCTGTTGGCATGAAACTAGTACATAATTTTAGTGGCTAATCCTACAACCAAACACTAACTGGCTGGGGTTATGAAGAAACTTCCCTGTTGTGCAGGTTAATTGGCCTTCTCAAGCAGAGAGAGCCCACGGCAGAGTGAGAGAGCACAGTGACTGAATAAGGAGGGTAGGTCTATCAATGGCTGTTAGCCAAGATGGTCAAGGATGCAACCCCTTGCTTGGGGTGACTCTAAACCTCTGACTGCCAGAAGCTGTGAAGGGAAGATGGGGCAGATCTCTCCAAAATTGCCCTGTTTTTTAAACACCCACTGAAGCTCTGGTACTGGCCACTGTCAGAGAGCAGATACTGGGCTAGATGGACCATTGGCCTGACACAGGATGGTAGTTCTTATGACCATTGCAGGGGTTTCTTGAAACTTCCTCTTAAGCATCTGGTGCTGACCACGGGACTAGATGGACCACTGTTTGACTCTTGTATGGCAATGTGCATGTTATGTATTCTACTTGTAGAAAATATGCACATGCCATATTAAGTCAGATACAAAATGCATATTTACAGGGTGCCATTTTTCTCACTAGACTATTGCCAGAGTACCATGGGACGTCAAAATGTTGCCCTCCATTTTTACTCAGTCTTTGATAGTTATATGATCTTGTTCCACTTGTCTGTCCTCCCTGTCCTACTCTCTGACTTGCTGTTACATTTTTCTGCTTTAAATTAGACTGTAAACTCTTTGGGGCAGGGACTTGTGTTTTTGTTCAGTGCCCAGCATAAAGGTGACTTGTTGCTAGTGGAGCACTGCTATAATCAAAGCTAATCCCTCTGTTTCTGAGTAAAATCTAAGTAAGGACCTTAGCGTCTTCACAATAATACTAGTGTTTAATTATAAATGCTACTAGCACTTCTACATTTTCAAAATTAACCATTAATAAATTATGCTTGAAATGAGGTGTGCGTAGATGGCCCTCCCTTAGCAGAATGCAAGTACAGCTTTGATAGCAGAAATGAAAGTGAGTAAGTGAAAACAGTATTATCTGAATTTCTTCAGAAAAAGGTACAAGACTAAAATATGGTTACAGCTTTACCCTTAATCCTATACCAGCTGAGGTGAATTGTGTGATAGTCGAAGAGTGGGGAGAAATGTTGCACTCTTCTCTTGTGCTCTGCCCAACTGCAGATAGGAAGTGTGTTATATTGTTGAGAACACTAGCATGAAGAATTGTGCTATACTAATATTTTATTTTGTCAAATGTAAACTGGATCTCTCTTGTTATGGGAAGCCTTGAGTACACGCTGATATCATTTTGGCAGAAATTTAGCCACGGCGGACAGCCAAAAAATAGGAATCTGAACAGAATACAAAAGAATGTGACTTCATATTTTGACAGGACTAAGAATTATTAATTTATAAATATTTAATCTGTGTCAAATTCAAACTAAAGTCCCCAGATCATGTGGGGTTTTGTGGGTCAACTGACTTAGACACAATAAGAATGTGAAATACAGGAGAACAAAAGGAAAGAAGTTCTGTGTAAGTAAGTCACTGTCCAAAATATGTTCAGTGTGTTTGTTTTTAAATCACTACTTCTCATTCATATTTGAAATATAGCACAATTGTGGCACTATTATCCAAGTGGAATAATTGATTGTGATATCTTCTAACTTCTTATATATGTGTTAATTTTTAAACTTTGTATTGAGACTGTCTTCGTCTTTTCCACTCAAAGGAGATGGTGATAAAAAAGAGATACACTGACAGAGCATATAGAAGTGCTGAAAAGTAGAACAATCAATGAGAGAGAAGCTTAAGGGAATTCTTTATTTTATCATACATATTTATAAAGCAGGTATGAGAGCATTTTCTAGGTCCATTTTGAATGATTTTTTTAATTGTAAGTAAATAACAGTACCTGTTTTGGGGACCCAACCCCCTTTAGTCAATAGAAACAGTCTTGTTTGGACCCGTAATTAGCAGATATAGCCTCATAATGGCACAACTTCTAAAGGCAGAAACTGAGAAAAATGTGATTCTGTAGATTAAAAGCCAAAGAGTCTATTGTCTACAGAGTGCTCAAAGAGACGTTTTGCAGTGCATTATAAAGTGATCAGATTCATGTTCCGCTGAGACATGAGGCCCCATCACTAAAAAGGTGCTGCCACTAGATCCCACAGGTAGCTGAAGCATTCCTCATGACCACATAGCAGAGCAGAGGGAAAGAAGCAGCTCCTGGAGTAACGTTGAACTAACTATGTGGGGCTTTATAGATAGTAACTAGAACTTCAAACTTCATCCAGAAATGGACTGGGAGGTGTGAAACGCTCAACTGTCTACCTCACTTGGAAGTGGGACAAAAGCTTTTGAGTGCTTTCAGAATGAGCCTTGGGGAGAGAGCAGTGCTGTAGTCTAGTCTGGAGACAATAATGACAAGGACGTCTTTGATGAGATTTCCATCCTTGTAGGGAAGAAAGGTGCTTTGGGCCATGATGCAGTCTGAAAATCCAGAAGCAGTGATTAATCTAGTTAGACCCTCTAATTGTAAAACTCTCTGACAAGAGGCTGAGAAACACCCTCAACTGAGTTAGCAGTTACACTTTGCCAAAAGCTTAAATAGATCTCTTTGTCAATCAACGTCATCTCCACCTTTTCTTTCTGGAATTTATGCTAGCTATCTTTATTGCACATCTCAATCTCCACCAGACATTTGGAGAGCAAGGAGATAGCTATGTGTGGCTCTGATGAAAAGGAGACTCAAGCATGAATCATCAGTGTGTTGAAGAGATTGTTCTCATTGTCCCAATATCTCCCCAGCAGCCTCACATAAATACTGAATATAGACGTGACAAGCGGAGCCCTTTAAAACTCCAGATTGTTCAGTAAAGAGATCTCATCTAGGTCTCTCTAAGAGGAGTGATCTCCACTACCCTGGGGCGAGTGTCCACAGTTAAATCGACATCACCTCATGATTAATGACATCAAAGGTCACTGAAAAATCAAGTATTACCAGCAATGACCTTGCATACATTAGACAGTTTCTTTAGTAGAGGAATAGTAAAGTAAGACAAGCTAGTTCTCCCAGGTCTAAAACACAAGTCCTTCTCAGAGGTTGTTGAGCTACATCACTTAAATACTCCAAAAATGTGTTTATTGAATGAACATGAAATCTGCTTCCAGCCTCGTAGGTTTTCAGCATATTCTGATGTGCTATATGTTGCTCTTGAGTCCCCTAAATTGCCAGCAAAATCCTTTTCTTGTTTTAGAATAATAGAAATTAGGACGAGGAAAAAGAACTATTAGTCATCAAGGCCACCCTTCTTTCCAGAGCAGGATTGTTCCCTACAGTGTATTTTGTTTGTACTTTGAAATATGTTTCTTCCAAGCTAGCTTTAAATGTCTTGATTTGAAAATCCCATAAATTTGATTGCAAGCTGACACTCTGCTCTATATACTTGGTCTCAATAATGGAGAAGATCTTTCTGTTGTATAAACTAACCATAAATGATGCAACAAACCCTGCTATGCAATGACACACTAGTAAATCCTAAAGTTATAGACGCAATAGAAACTAGGATAAAGAAGATTATTGAGTTAATAGTGATATCCCAATTGAAGCTGATGAATGGCATTGCAGATGTTTCTTGGTTTGTATTGTGCTAGTTTAGTTACCATGACTGACAATAAGACCCAAGTTCTAAAAAAGTAGTAATGTAATATTTAATTTTACTGAATATTAGAAGAACTTCCTTGTATTTGTTTTAAACCTGCTGCCTATTAATTTCATTTGGTGACCCCTAGTTCTTGTATTATGGGAATAAGTAAATAACTTTTCCTTATCCACTTTCTCCACATCACTCATGAGTTGTTATGAGACAGGCAAATCAATGAATATCAAGAAACTTAAATACGAATTAAATGCTACTATTTCTCTCTGTTTGCCAATGTTAACTTATGTCTTCTTTCCAGGAATATGTAGTCTAAAGCCTGCCTATTAATTTCATTTGGTGACCCCTAGTTCTTGTATTATGGGAATAAGTAAATAACTTTTCCTTATCCACTTTCTCCACATCACTCATGATTTTATATACCTCTATCATATCCTCCCTTAGGGCTTGTCTACACTACCGCGGTAGTTCGACGGCTGGCAATCGAACTTCCGGGTTCGATTTATCGCGTCTGGTGTGGACGCGATAATTCGAACCAGGAAGTGCTCGCCGTCGACTGCGGTACTCCACGTCAGCGAGAGGAGTACCGCGGAGTCGACGGGGGAGCCTGCCTGCCGTGTGTGGACCGCGTCTGAACCGCGGTAAATTCGAACTAAGGTATGTCGACTTCAGCTACGTTATTCACGTAGCTGAAGTTGCGTACCTTAGATCGAATTGGGGTGTTAGTGTAGACCAGGCCTTAGTCTCCTCTTTTCCAAGCTGAAGAGTTCTAGCCTCTTTAATCTTT
Organism: Terrapene triunguis; assembly: GCF_002925995.2. Lineage (NCBI taxonomy): Eukaryota > Metazoa > Chordata > Testudines > Emydidae > Terrapene > Terrapene triunguis. The sequence continues at coordinate 19,184,322 of NW_020664448.1, forward strand.
CCTCATATGGGACCCGTTCCAAACCCCTAATCATTGTAGTTGCCCTTTTCTGAACCTTTTCTAGTGCCAGTATATCTTTTTTGAGATGAGGAGACCACATCTGTACGCAGTATTCGAGATGTGGGCGTACCATCGATTTATATAAGGGCAATAATATATTCTCAGTCTTATTCTCTATCCCCTTTTTAATGATCCCTAACATCCTGTTTGCTTTTTTGACTGCCTCTGCACACTGCGTGGACATCTTCAGAGAACTATCCACGATGACTCCAAGATCTTTTTCCTGACTTGTTGTAGCTAAATTAGCCCCCATCATATTGTATGTATGTCTCGTGGCAGGACATTTTCAAAGCATCTTAAAGTTAGAGTTTTAACTTTTTCTTTTATTCAGTCCATTTCTAAGAAATGCTGTTAATTTCATCAGGGTTATTAATTATATTAATTATCTGTCTCTCGAGTTCAGGTTCAAGACAGCCCCCACTGGTTTAGCTTGATAGCTTTGTTTTTAGCTAATATATAAATTCAGGTAAACTCACATTCCTTTGTCTAGACAGATCTGTTTATCACACTTACCTAGGCTGTCTTTGTCTTTAATATGTTCTAATAACGTCATGCATTTTACAATAATACTAATAACCGGTATGTGACTAGTTTTCCAATGATACCTTATAAGGAATATTTGTACAAATATTGCAGATGTGTATAGGGTGTGAATACAGGAGTGCTTAGGGTCACAAGAGCTAGATAAACACACTTGGGTAGGTGTGGGGGTTTTTGGCCGAGGGTGTTATCTCCTTTGACTCTTGAGACTTGTCCCTGGCGGGACATAGAGCAGAAAGTCCTGCTATTTCTTTAGTTAGGCTGAACATCTTGTTAAATAAACAACCAAAATCATAAGCATGGGTTTTATTCCCTGAGCATCATGAGTATAACAATAATTGTATCTCTTAAATTGGATAAAGGTTTAGGTAAGTTTGTAATGACCTAATATAAGAATAAAATATAATATTTTTATTGATGACCATGTTTTCATAAATATTGAGGTTTTCCCCTTACAGCACCTTAACAAATAATTAATAAAGTTGCAGCCTGCTGCTTAATTCCATGCATGTATCTGTCCTCATTTCACTTCTGTGTCTACATCAATGGCTTTTGTAGCATGCCTGAAAGGTCAACAAGTTGAGATTATTTTGAATCATGGTGTTGGGAGCAAGTTTCAGAATCCCACGATCCTCAGAGAATGCCTGGCTCGCATCCTCCCTCTTTTGTGCAGAGAATAATCCATCTCAAGCACCTCTGTTGACTAAAGCTGTGACAAATATATTCCTGGAAGAGAAGCACTTGGAGACCAATATGCAGTCAGTGTAGATGCTATAGCATTGGTACTTTGCTTCCGCAAAGGTGCTGTATTCTTCACTAGCTTCAGCCTCAAAATTGTATTAAATTGTCACCTCATGTACAGTTCTGTACAACGGTTTAATCTTGATGTGATCAAAGTAGCAAGGTCCGCTTCTAGACGGAATGCTTGCAATCTTGATTTTTTTGCGGCACAGGTGATTTTATGCTAAACTCTTTTATTCCTTTTTTCTTTGTTTCAGGCATTACAACATCCTGCACCATTCTAGTCGTATTACTTGTAAAGTAATATTTACCAGCAATTTATGGTAACCTGGGGGCTACTGTTACTCACAAGCCCTGGGAGCTGTTCCCTGCATTCTTGTCTGCTTGCTTTTGTCAAAGAATGACTCAGGGAGAGAGAGGAGGTATATCAATTAGCCTATCCACCTCTGCTCTGTTTTAAAGGCACAAGTGTTCTTTCTGTGCTAATCTGCTCATTACAAATTAAAAGGTTTACTGGCAGGCTGCTGAGCCAACCAATTTCTTGAGCTGAGTAAATCTAAAGAATACAAAACATTGCAGGTCCAGTTTTTGACAGGGAATCGTATTAGTTTCAAAATGAACAATATTTATAGCAAGTGAATACCTATAGAGATATTCATTTATCTAATTCATCTGGCACATCAGATGATCACAACAGTGGTTATATGAGTCCTTAAAGATTTTTCAGGACAACACCCTTTAATTTTGTTGATATTTTTTTGAAGTTTTGGCTCTCTGAAGTTTAGTTGCTGGCTCAGATGTTGCACTGAGGAACTTGAGCACCAAGTAGAAGAGGTGTTCAAAGAATGGGCCTTAAAACCAATCACTACCACATCACATGAATCGGAAAGGAAGCACTAGAGCTCTTCTATCTATGGAAGCGTGACTGCCTCCTTCTTGGCTGACACACTGGGGATCTCCAGAGCTAAAAGCATGAACTCCTACAGCTTAAGTTAAAGGGCCCACGCTTAGTAATGAAGACAATTTTCCTCTTTCTCCTGCCTGTCATGGACAGTAGTCGAAACCTCTAGCTTCTTTAAGCTCTCATCCTCATTGATTATCCAGTCAAGGAAAAGAAACCATACCATATGACCAATCACAACTAACCTCACATCAAGTATCAGGGGGTAGCCGTGTTAGTCTGTATCTACAAAAACAACAAGAAGTCCGGTGGCACCTTAAAGACTAACAGATTTATTTGGGCATAAGCTTTCGTGGGTAAAATCCTCACTTCTTCGGATGCAACCACACATCTAGTCTTGCAAATATCTAGTATTAGATATTATGAGCAAACTAACAACAATCAACTTATGGTTAATAAATAAATACATTCTTCAACTATCAAGTAGCTATGAGATTACTACAGTGGAGGAAATCTGTCTTCTCAGACACTTCCTGTGCAAACAGGCTCATGGTGCAACTCATCTTTGTTCAGAGGGCCAACGGTCCCAATTAAGTTCTGTTTGGGGGACATATGTTGTGCTTAGACTTTGTGGGAGCTCTCTTACAGGGATGAATATCATCCTTATTGTGCTGAGCAACTTATTTACTCTTGAGTTATTTCTTCAGATGGAGTCCTAACACTGTAATTTAAACAGTGAAACTCGATAAAGAAAAAAAATCGGTTTCTAGTTTCTTTCATGCTTCCTAAATAGAAGGGGATAGAACAAATTTTAAAATGATGGAAAATAAATTGAAACTATCCTTTTAAGAAATATTAGGAGGCATGCATGCATAGGAGCGCGCACAGACGCACACACACTGGGAAGGTCTGTTAAGAAAGTTTCATATAATAACAGTGATCTAAATTTAATTCAGAAAGGATATATATATCGCTAACCTGATAACCTTTGAATTGTGGTACTTAATATAAATGAATCTCACATATTCAAAAGAGAATCATATTTTAAATATCGCCGGCACCTTTTATGTTCACCCCAAAGAGAAAAGAGAATTATTATGAGAACAAATTGCTCCCTTATGCACAAAGGTATCTGAATCAATCTCCAGTTCTAACCTGAAACCTTTCTGTCATGTTTCTAAGCATGGGATTCAAGAGACTTCCAATGATAGGTTTAATTTAATATTATGACAGATTATTTTCTGGAAAGTACAGCACATTCCTTTGGAGCCCACAACTTTTTCTGCTGCCTCTGAGTCTGTTACTTAAGACTGAACAAAGCAGTTTTGTGGCTAGTTGCAATAACCACCTACCATTTAAACTCTCATTCCATAGAACTGTGGTTAAAAGTGTGAGGAGTGACAGCTATACTTTATATTAGTTGGGAATTTTTTGACAGAACGCTTTTCCATTGGAAAATGCCAATTTGTTGAAAACAAACCTTTTTGCAGAAACATCAGTTTCAAGAAAGCTTATATTGGGATGGTGTTTTGGGTCCAGGATGGAATTTTCTTGAGGGGAAAGGGAAAAATATATTTATAAATAGAGGAAAAAATCCACACAGCCTGGTGGTTAGGGCACTCACTTGTGTTAGTAAATATTAATCTTTCATTTTTCTTTTTATATTACATTTTCATGTGTTATTAACTAAGCATCCCAGGATCTTTCCTGTGTTAGCCAAAGCTGCTGGCTAAACTCTGTTAAAGAGTATTTTCTTTTGGATAAATGAATGGCTTTGTCCTAGTAGACCTATACTTTATTTTCCACTCAATTTTTACTCTGAAGTGAAGCTGACCTTTGTGTGTTATCAATAAACTGAATTTTAGCTGGACCTTAGTGTGCTATGAAATAATTCATTGAGAGTCCTTTTTTTGCTCTAAACTCTTAGGGAAATGTCCAGAAATCCAGAAAGGAACCACTTGTCACTGATATAGGGCAGGTGTTTCTGTGATTAATGAAATAGTAATCTATTGAAAGAAGCGTATAGCTTATCAGGAATTATTCTGACATCATTTTTGTCCATAATGACTTGGTTATAGGTATATTTCGTAATTGATAAAAGAATGAATGATTGAACAGATGTATTTAGCTTATCAATTATGTAAACCAGATACCATGAAAAGACATCCATGGTCAATAGTTCATTTTCTTTGTAAACACACACAGTATAAAAAGATGCCAGTTGTTATAGATGTATGTTATAATGGTCAGAGTGGTGTAATTGGTAGGGGATGCTCATAAATGCTCCATAATTAATAAACTTAGCAATTAGAAAAACATAAGGAACATGTGGTATAGCAGGTATGTTCTATAATCAATGTATCAGCAAAACATTAATATATGGATTAATATCTAATAATTAAGAGCTAATTGTGGTTAAAATGATCCTAGTAGTGATAAATTAGTTACAGATATCATAGGTTTATTGATTCCAAATAAGATCAAGCATGAGAGAGGATTTTTCATCATGACTTATTGAATCCAAAGAGGCAACACTTGGGACATGGAAAGCCCAAGTTCAAGTTCTTGCTCTGAATTAGGCAGAACAGGCATTTGAACTTGGGTCTCTTACAGCTTTAGCAGCAGTTCTAACCACTGGGCTATTGGTGGGGAGGGTGTGTGTTTTCCTTTCACATTTCCCTCTCTCCCCCCAAAAAAGAGTGTTTTGTTCTGATGTGAAAAAAAATGTCAGAACCTCAATTTTTTCCTAAACAGAATTCTTGTTTTCTGACCAGTCTGACTTTGTATTTCTAAAATAACAGGATAGCTTTGTATTTCTAAAATAACAGGGCATGGCTATTATTAGAACAGGGCATGTCTATTAGTTTTATTTTTAATTATTCTGAAATACAAGATTACTTTGAGCCCAACCATTCCACAACATATAACAGCTCAAAAAGGGAACCTCTATACTGATCTCATGGGTCCTGACATTAACTTGGGGGATCAGCCTACTTTGTGACACCTGTCCCCATGTGGCTGGGACACTGATCTTCCCCATGCTAAGCTCCACGAAATCTGATAGAAAGTCAGTACAGTGCTCGCCCCCCGTTTGTGCTTAGAAACTTCCCCTTTTATGGAAAGTTCTGGATACAGCTGGCAGGTCAGGATCCCTGGCTCTGTGACTGTGATGGAGTTGTGCTGCCCATGAGCATGAGGAGAAACTGGTGCCTGAGAGCTTGCAAGGGGGTACTTGGACTATTGCAGATTGTCTTGACATCAGGAAGACTTCTGATCCTTTTCAGATGCTAGTGATCTTCAAACAGTGGCCTCAAAGCCCCCGTGGATATGGCATTGAAAAGTGCTCTTTGGAGGGAAAGGACTTGTAAAGCAGACCCCATTTGATGGGATTAACGCAAGGAAGGAGAAGGAAAAAAGGAATGGAAAATACCACCAATGTGTAATGTAACCAAGTTAATGATAAAAGAGAAACCTTTACTTATGGAATGTCCTGATTTTGAGTATTTTCTTTCACAGGCTCAATGCCACATTAATGCTAGTTTCCACGTTTAATTTTCCTTACTTCTCAAGAAATGGTGGTAAAAGGCACCAGTAATATTAGCAATTGTTGAAAAAACTCTGCATGTGTGTATACAGACAGCATACTTACATATATCTTTGTTGTATAGCCCGGATCCCCCTACGGTAGAACCTCAGAGTTATCAACACCCAGGCATGGAGGTTGTTTAACTCTGAAATGTTCGTAACTCTGAACAAAACATTATGGTTGCTCTTTCAAACGTTTACAACTGAACATTGACTTAATACAGCTTTGAAACTTTATTATGCAGAAGAAAAATGCTGCTTTTAGCCATCTTAATTTAAATAAAACAAGCACATAAACAGTTTCATTACCTTGTCAAATCTTTTTTTAAACTTTCCTTTTATTTTTTTAGTAGTTTACATTTAACACAGGACTGTACTGTATTTGCTTTTGGTTTTGGTTTTGTCTCTGCTGCTGGCTGATTGTGTACTTCCAGTTCCAATTGATGTATGTGGTTGACCAGTCAGTTTGTAACGCTGAGGTTCTACTGTATATGATTTACCAATGTTGACCCCTTCACTTCACAGAGCCCTAGTATCTTCAGATTGTAGGAGTGGATAATAGAGTACCTGCTCCTAGAAAAATCTCTTATGTTTATTGGAAAATATTTCGGAAATGTATGTTGGCCTGATCCTCAGTCCTCTGTAAGGCCACTTTGCCTACCTAAGCCATCTTTAGCCCTGGCATATTTATTTATTTATTTTTAGCTCTTCACTTTCATAAGGAGTGAAAATCACAGGAGAAGGAAAAAGCAATAGCGTGAACTCATGAAAGAATGTTGTATTTACCCCTCCCCCTAAATCTGTGGCACATTTATTTTATTGGATTTCTCAGTTAATTTGAACTGGTGATGCATGTCACTGATAGAGCGTTATCTTTTCACCACAGTTTGGAAAGTACTAATTTGGCAGTTTTGCCTTTTCTATTTAGGTTATGCTGGCTACATGCTGGATGTATAGAATACTCTAGCCTGTGTCATTTGTACTTATTTCAAGCAAAATATTTCATAGTATCATTATTGTCTTTCCAATTTTTTCACCGGCATGCACCCTCAGAAATATGTGTGGAGGCTATGTTAATGTCTCTTAGGATGCTGAGATTTGAAAGCACGAAAATATTAGTTCAGTTTTTTTTTCCTGATTATTTAATGCTGATTTATAAAACTCAAAATTTTGTATCTGAAACAAGATAATTTGACTTGTAAATAATTTAGGATTCTTGTGACTTTGCAGCCTATATATGTGTTAGAGAAGCTAAACCATGGCAGAGTAATTTTTCTTTTCATTACTCAGAGTCATATCTACTAATCTCAGTCATCCCAACTAAATAATAGTTCATGTAGCAGGCAGAGTACATTGTATTTAGGAGCCTGTTTGAAATGAGATGAACCCAAGAAATAGGAACAAAGTTGGAATAGATTTGTAGGGTGGTCCAGCTTTAAACATAACGTTCTATAAAATACTAGAGGTGACTGGAGGACAATAATGCTATTTTGTGGCAACTTCTGAGGTATCAAAATTTGTTTTTGTTCCATATTGGAATGAACACAATCTTTCATTTTTTCCCCATGAAAATGGAATTATGTCATGGGAGGTGTTCATGCTCTAGCTTTGAATTAAGAGAGACCTATGTTCAAATCTCTACCGTGCCTGATTCAGAGCAATGTGACATCCCATATTACTCCAAATGAGACAGAGTAGAACTTGATCCTGGGTCTTCTACATCCAAAGGCAGTGCTTTAGTGACCAGACACTTGAGTTGGTGTGTGTGTGTGACAAGAGACAAGTCTGTCTGTCTCTCATGGAAAATTTTCGATGATGTCTTCATCAAAACAGAGACATCTTTGTGAAATGTGTCAACTTTGACAAAACAGCTTATTTCGATTAAATGAGATTTTGTCGAAAATGTTACCACCGGCTCTGTATAATACTATGACCACAGCTGGGCAAATGTAATATCCTGGCACAGTGTGTGCCGTGTCCATGTCTACAAATCAAAGGATCAGCACTTACCACTGGAGTTAATAGAGCTCCGTTAGCTCACATGAATGAGAACCTTATGTTTATTGCTGACAAACCCAGTATCAAATCCCATTGGTGACCCATGAACAAAAAAGGGCCATTATACCTGTCTTTTGCACTGTAGCTGTGGTCTTGGGTAGACTGTTAGAGGGATTCATTATTTCAGAGTAGTAGGATAAAGATCTTTAATAAGAAAAAGAAAAGGTCACATTCATAAAACCTTACAAATATAGAAAAAGAAGGTACATTAGATATTTAACAATCTCTTCAAAGGTAATTTAAAAGTATAACAACAGCATTAGATATTTAACATAATCTCTTTAAAGGTAATTTAAAAGTATAACAGCATGCTTTAGCAATACTTGATCCCACAATAATACTTTATTTCAGCTATGCCTTTAGAGGTACTTCTGCATTTTAAAAATGGTGGTAGTGCTCATAAAAATATTATCTACATCAATCTATCTACATTGTCTAGTGTTTACTTGTACAAGAGGGATTGAGAGAGAATCAGGAGATCTGAGTTATATTTCTAGTTCTGATGGCCAATTTGTGCTATGACATTCCCTGAAATTATAGTCAGTTTACCCAATGTGGTTGCACAGTGTAGTACTCTGGGGTGCAATTCCAGACCAGTGAAGGGTTATGACACTGCCTGCCCTGTAACTTTGCTTTGCTGATGTATTTCCCAACCTGGGCTGCTCACAACCAGCCTACCAGCATGCAGGTCAGATCATGGGTGTCTGTGCTAGACCATCCTGGTTCAGCCCCTCTCACCCCACCAACCCATATGCACCAAAGTGTCCAACCCTCTCCTGGACTGTTCAGAGAAATAATATGGTTAATTTGTTCCTCCGACGAAGTGGGCATTCACCCACGAAAGCTTATACTCCAATACATCTGTTAGTCTTAAAGGTGCCACAGGACTCTCTGTTGCTTGTTCCTCTAAATACACAAGAGCACATCACAGCTAACTTGGTTTATAGTAAAATAAAACAAATTTATTTACAGTAGGATATAGTAAAAAGAATAAAGGTAGAAAGGATTACAAGCAAATAAAAGTGAAAACACGCATCTAAAATTCTCTAAAACGTAATCTAGCGAGATACAGGTTTTCTACAAGATGGTTTCTCTCACTAGTCTCAGTTTCCCACCTTGTGGTGTGAAAGTTCACTCGATGAATATTCTTTTAGAACACCACTCCTGTCTCCCTCTGCTTCACTTCACTCACTGTTGGTTAGTGAAGACCCAGAGTTCAGAGGTGCCTTTGGGTGGGTTCACCTCCCACCTCTGGGAAGATGGGGGGAGGCATCAAGCAATGCATCTCTTGCTGCTGCCACTTCTGCAACTGGCTCACAGCCACTGCTGTTTTTCTCTGTCGCTCACTACTTCTGTGATGCCACATTCTGTGGCTCCTCCACTTAACCCAGTTTTTAGTGCTTTCAGCTGGTACTGGGGAACCTTACTGCTAGTGCAGTGTCTTTTTCTACACTGTCCCCACACCTGGAATAAAGCTTAGCCCCTAGAGCTGCTCATTATTGATGTCAGCTCTAGGAATCAATGAACAGAAGCAAGGATTCTCAATTGAGTTTAATCAGCTCTGTCTTTAAACACTGGAGAGTAGAGGGTCAAATGGTGTCCCTATCCCCTCTCATTTTCACGGGGCTTTGGCATCCTTGCCACCTGCTTAGAAAGGGAGGTTCAGATTAGAGTGACCCCCCTCCCCCAATCAGGGCATGCTGAGTACAGTTCTGCTGCCCTTTACTCATACAGTAAGAATTACATCATTTCATTACAAATCATTCTGAATACAGGGGGTAACCCAAAACCAGCCAAACTGATGTAGTTTGGCAAAGACACTCCATCTGCTGAGCACCTAGGAAGAGTAGATGTGTCCATGCAAATACGGTCTACTCCTGAAGTCCTTTCCCCGAGCACATCAGTAGTTGTCAGGGGAGAGCTTATTCAGAACCTGCTTACACTTATAGCTCTCAAAGTTCAATGACTTTGCTTCAGGAGGCTGGGAGCTCTCCTCTGTGCTCAGCTAGCTGTATCCACCAGGGAGCTGACCTCATGCTGTTCTTCCCTTCCTGTGGGCTTCCCATCCCCCTGGATATAAATGGGGCTTCCATTGTTTTGATTCTACCATGCTTAATTTCAGGGCTGGCCCTAGACCAAATGGTGTCCCAAGCAAGTAGCATCTTCAGCGCCCCCCGCCCCTCCCCCCTTGCATTTGTTTCCCATCAAATTTGCCCTTTGCTGCAAACTAGATTGCAGTTGAGCCTTTTGCTTCCTATACTGAGCTCCTGAAGGCTCCTCAGGGGCATCTTTTATGTTCTGTGGGGGAAAACAGACAATATTAGGGAGAGCAAAAGTCTATGTTCTGCAGTCTTAGAAAGTCAAACATTACATGTTAAGCATCAAGTCTTAAAACACAAGTACACTTTCACAATTACACAATAAAACAAGGTTCACAATATCGCAACTGGGCTCTCACTTCACTTCAGTTCATTCTTATATCTCACTGTCTGACTAGCAATGCCCCGTCCCTTATATAGCCGCGAGGGCATGTCTGACAACATTCTAGGAGGTTCAAGGAAAATGTAGTTCTCAGAAAGTTGGAAGGTTCCATGAGATTCTACAAAAGTCCAGAACATTCTAGGAGGTTAGTGAAAATGAATCCACATACAGAATACATATAACATGTTACTTCAAACATTCTATTTTCCCTTCTGTTGCTAACAGAACCAGCACCCCAAACCCTGTGACCGCTAAGCCCAGCACCTCAGGTGGTCACCTGGGTCACCTGCCCCTAAATCCAGTCTGGCTTATTTATATAGGAGTTGCTCCCCTCTCCTGTCTGGACAGGAGCTGTTCCTTCCCTTTTTCTGCCACACAATTGAAAATGTATCATCAATGAGTATTCATAATTCTTCCTGTCGTGTGAATACATACATTTCACAATGGCATTAGTCCCCTGTGTGTCATTAGCTTTCAGAAAAGACCATGCTCTGTACAGTCTTATAATTCAGTAATATTGTATATAATCAGTTGATTCAGTTGCTTATCATTTGCAGTTCAGGCCCCCCGTCTTTATAGATCAATACACTTTTGAAATGGATTCTATTGAAAAGTAAAACCCAGACCAAGCTTCTCTCTCCTGCTCTGCGTAGACGCCATACTGTTTTCTCCCCAACTTGTTAGTGTGATGTTTTCCTCCACCCTTGTTAGCTTGATTGGACTGTTTACTGCGTCTATGTAAATAGAGGTAAACACACATTCCTTTGTTTAGGATAGACCTGTTTAATCACTCCCCCAAAATATCTCGTTTAGACACACTTTAATTATAATTGCAGCATATATTCATAACTCTTAATAGCCATTGTTTACAAATATCATGCAAGAATATTAATGATCAGTGAGTTATTAGTTTTCAAATGATACCTCCCAAGGCGTATTTTGTAGAAAGATAATTATAATAGTGCGTAGGGTGTATAGTGTGAAGGGGGGCATTGTTTCACAGATACATTAAGTAGGGGCAGTATTACAGTATTTATGTTTTTTGGTATGCATATGAGAAAGATTTGTTAATGAAATGCAGATTTCTTGATCTGATTTTAAAAATTGATTTAAAACCATAAAATCCTTGGAGCCTTCCAGTAACATAAGGTTCATGCTGGCAGAATTGCAGCATGGAAATTGAGCCCAAATTAGCAAAATACATGTCATAAAATATTATCACCGTCAGTAATGCTTAATAAATCATGGCTCTGGGCAGAACAGATGACTTGACAGATCATTAGAATGACAGTAGTCAGAAAGCTTGAAGCTGTCGTAGCTGAGATACTTGATGTGTTCTAGACAACCAACCATAGTATAACCAAAGAAAAATAAAGATAATTTATTGAAGGAACAGAAATTCCAAATATCACTATCTAGCATTATTGTAATAATAATTATTATTCCCATAGGGTGACAAGATGCATATTTGATGCAGCTGCTAGTTCCTTGAGATCTGTGGACCTTCCTATCTTATTTTACTTTTTATTATTTCTTGCCAATTTTAGAAGGATAATTCTTGTATTATCCTTTAGCCATTAAACTGGGATTTTTTTTTCAAATCCAATTGCTAACTTGGAAGACAGAAAGGGGGGAAAACGGAAACGGAATTGCAACAATATCCTCCCATACCCTTCAGAAGAAATAAATGGATACTTTTTATTTTGTCATTTGCTGCACACTGAGCATAAGTTTTTGTTGAGTTCCAGGTCTCCTTCCATCACTGTTAATTTAGATATAACTGTTGTTTATGAGTAATTCAAATTGTTCTTTTAAGTGTGCATTAGCAGTGCATTCAACAATGGATTTCACCTGCCTTTATCACTTCCAAATGAGATGACTGCAATGTGTTCTACGTAGTGCTATGCCTTAAATCAACACAGAAACGGAAGCTGGTTCAGGATGAGATATTTTGCTTATTAAGCAATCTATCTTGCTGGGCACACATGCCACCAGTTCTCCAGCGTCCGCACTGACTGCCTGTGAGCTTGCTGCCAGAGTTTAGAATAATGGTTTTCAGCCCAAAATGACTTGGGATGGGCCTTTTTGATGGACTACACAGTGCCGTACTGTCACGATTGCATTTAATGGAGGCTTTCAAGCTGGCGCCTCCTCAGTATAAATGAGAGGGAGCTGCTGGGAAGATGTTCTTCAGCAAGGCCATTAAATTTAGGAATTACTACTCTGGGACAAAAACAGCCAGTCTGTTGACCATCAGGGTATCCTGAAAAGCTTTGTGAGAAAGAAGGAGTGATACGGGCTGACATTTGATAGGGTGGTGACATTAGGACTGCATTTGGTTGTTATAACTGGCTGGTTATTTTCTTGGTTTGCTCTTATGTGTATATTTTTCATGAGATTTTCCCCTGATATCATCTGAAACCTCCATCATCCTTTGAAAGAAAATGACTAATCCCCTGCTGTGTTTTATCCAATGATGCATCTTTACCTTGGAGGCAAACCCATTATTTCTTAACATTTGTTCTAGCTGCTTTATAATTGCAGTAAGGACAACCCCCCTTGATTTTTGGTGAGAAGGTTAATGAGAGAGGTTGTGTTTTGTTGATGTGTGCAGATGTCATTTTGATGTTTTTCATCGACAATCCACACTTTGCCCAAGTGGATGTTATTACTGAAAGTCTGATTGCTTTTCTGGCTTCAAAATGAATGTTACCAAAGCTAGAAGCAATGCCACTATTTGGGATAGCAAAGGCAGACATTTCCACAGACATTCTGGCAAAACTGGGATTTCTAAGTTAGTAGTATTTGTTGAGCTTTTAAAACTATTCAGTCTAATCTAACAAAGTAGAATAATTTTTCTATTGCATTTTTGGGGAGAGTTGCAATTTTATAAATGCAATTCATTTAGCTTAGAGTCAAATCCTATCACAATGATTTTCCATTCTGTGTTTTATCATACAATATGTATCAACAGGTGTAGCATCTGTAAGTAACTTTAGATTGCTGCAATTATTATCTGGTTACTTTTTATTATTGCAGTAGCACCCATAATTTTCTAGGTTCTGTGCAAACACATACAGGGATTGTCCTAATTCCCATTTTAGGCTTTGTCTACACTAGGGGGCCTGATTAACGCAGGGGCTTTAGGGGCTGCAACCCAGGGCCCTGGGCTAAAGGCGGCCCCGGTGCAGCCGGGCTCAGGGAGGCTGCCTGCATGCTGTGGCCCCACGCCACTCCCGGAAGTGGCTAGCTGCTGGCATGTCTCTGTGGCCCCCGATGGGGGAGGGAAGCGGCTCCACGCACTGCCTCTGTCCCCATCCCTGCAGCTCCCATTGGCCGGAGCTGTGGGGGCGGTGCTTGAGGGTGTGGGCAGCACATGGAGACACACTGTCTCCCTCCTGCCAGAGACACGCAGAGAAGTGCCAGCAGCCGGCCACTTCCGGGAGTGGCTTGGGGCTATGGCAGGCAGGCAGCCTGCCTAAGCCCTGCTGCGCCCCCCGGCTCAGAGCCACCCGTGGTAAGCGCCTCCCGGCCGGAGCCTACACCTCGCACCCCTTCCTGCACCCCAACCTCCTGCCCCTGGTCAGAATCCCCTCCTGCACCAAATTCCCTCCCAAAGCCCGCACCCCTCACCCTCTCCTGCCCCCCAACACTCTGCCCCAGCCTGGAGCCCCCTCCTGCACCCAAACTTCCTCCCAGAAAGAAACTAATATAACAGCTGTTCTAAGATAAGAAGTAGGCTATTTTGAATTAACTTAACTATATTCTACATGTTTTAAGACTGAAATGTAACCACAGAACGGCTTTATGTTAATTAAAAGGCAAGTTTAGTATAGCATTAATAGCCTCGATGCCATAATTGTGATCATTTTGTTTTAAATTAGGAAAAAGACTGTACACAGGGCCCCACAAAATCTAGTAGCCCCAGGCCCACAGGAGAGTTAATCTGGCCCTGTACACTAGCACTATTTTCAGTAAAACTTTTGTCAGTCAGAGGTGTGGAGAAACGCATCCCTTACCGACATAAATGTCACCAACAGAAGTGCTGGTGTAGACAGTGCTATGTCAGCAGGAGAGGCTCTCCTGCCAACATAGCTAGCGTCACCCACTGGGAGTGGTTTAATTATGCCGGCAGGAGATCTCTCTCCTGCAGGCAAAGAGCGGCTACACGGGAGACCTTACAGCAGCACAGCTGTAGCGGTAGAGCTGTGCCGCTGTAAGGTCCGTAGTGCAGACATAATCTAAATAAGCTTTACAGTATCGATCAAAACTAATTCCATTTAATTCCAGAACAAAATTAGAAGTGTATATCCAAGACCCACAAGCTTTCCTAGTTCAGATACATTTGAATATAAATTATCACCCCTGGGTTATCTTTGAGAAAAAGATCAGACAAAAAGAAAAAAGACCTGCTTGAGATTTTGCAAAACAAACCCCAAACAAGTTCTTTTCAGCTCATGTATAATATAGATGCTAATGCATTGTTGTTGTAGCCTGTGATGGGGCTTGTCTCACCACTGTAGCACCTCCTGCTGGCTGTCCGGGTTCGCCAGTTTGCCCTTGTCGGGTGGCGTCTCGCTGCCATCATGACTGCTCCAGGAAGCGAGTTGTCTCCATGAATACAGCGTCCTCTTCAGGACACAGCCCTCCAGCTCTGTCACACTCTGTTCTCCCCCCTTCCGGAGGGTAAAGCGAGGGGGACCCAGGTGCACCCACTACTCCGGGTCCCAGCCCAGGGACCCTGTAGATGGCAGTATTGGGAGTGCTGCATCCCCTCCAACCCTTCAGTCTATGTCCCTGGGCCACTTCCCCACAGCCCCCAGCACCTTCTCCGTCCTTGTCTCAGGGCCTCAGCATGCCAGCAGTCAGCTGGGAGCTCTCTCCTCGCTCCCCTGATCCTGCCCAGCACGGCTCTGTACCAAGGTGCTGGCTGCCCTCTACCTGCAAGGCAGACAGTCCTCCTCCCTCCTCAAGCTCCAGGGAGTGATTCACCTGCTCTGCCCTGCAGCTCTTCTTATATGGGTCTTCCCGGCCCTGATTGGCTGCTCCTCATAGCCCTCACCAATTGGCTGTCTCCTGCATAGCCTCCCTAGGGTCTTCTCCAATTGGCTGTGAGTTGCGCAGCCTCCCTAGGGTTCTATTAACCCTTTTTGGGCTAGTGCGGGACAGACGCCACATCACATCACATCTGTCATAAACAGATAGTTAAGGGTTAATGCCTCTTTTACCTGTAAAGGGTTAAGGAGTTCACCTAGCCTAGCTGACACCTGACCAGAGGAACCAATGGGGGGATAAGATGGTTCAAAAGGAAGAAGGGAAGTTTCCTTTGTTTAGAGTTTAGTTTCAGTTTTAACCGGAGTGGGAAAGCTCCAGAAATCAGCCTCTTATAAAGTAGTGAGTATTAGTGAAGGGAATAAATAGGTGTATGTTTATTTTCTTTGTAACTTGTCTTGGGCATTAGGGAATAATCAAATTGGGTAATTTTTGTGTAACTAAGTTTTTGCCAGGGGAACATCCTCTGTGTTTTGAATCTGTTGTCTGTGAGATCAGCTGGTATGCTATCTCCCAGAGGGTTTTCTTTTACCTTTCTTTTCTTTAATTAAAAGTCTTCTTTTTAAGAACCTGATTGATTTTTTCCTTGTTTTAAAGTCAAAGGGGGTTGGATCTGGACTCACCAGGAATTGGTGGGGGAAAGGAGGGGGGATGGTTAATTTCTCCTCGTTTTAAGATCCAAGGGTTTGGATCGGTGTTCACCAGGAAATTGGTGAAGAAGTCTCTCAAGGCTACCCAGGGAAGGGAGTTAGTATTGGGAGTGGTGGCAGCAAAACCTGATCTAAGCTGGTAATTCAGTTTAGGGGTTTACATGCAGGTCCCCATATCTGTAATCTAAAGTCCAGAGTGGGGGTGAAACCTATGACACCATCACATACCCATGTCTGAGGATATTAGAGAGACAAGGTGGGTGAGGAAACCTGCACAAAACTTTCAAAAGACATGTCTGGGAGCTTAAATTCATAACTTTGCTAGACACAAAAAATCATGAACTGAATAGAGGCACTGGATTTATGGTTTATTACAAAGATCTGTAACCTACTAACAACCCACCCTCAGCTCTTTCCTCTTCCCTCCTTTCTTTCTTTCCTCCCTGTGACTGGAGGAGGGGTGTTAATAGGCCACTTAACCTTGAATGGCCCCTGGTTAACTACTTATGCTAAACAATATGTTCCATCTTATATTTAGCAGTGACACTCTTCTCAGGCCTGAAGAAGAGCTCTGTGTGGCTCAAAAGCTTGTCTCTTTCACCAACAGAAGTTGGTCCAATAAAAGGTATTACCTCACCCACCTTGTCCCTCTCATAGATGTTTATGTTCTTTGAACAGACCCAGTACCGATAGCTTTACTTGCCAGAGAGAGAGACTGAGGTTAAATTGGAGCCAAATGACTGGTTAGAAATATTTAACTACAAATAATGTTGGTGTGATCTGTAATTTAATAACAATACAATATAAAATACAGATTTTACTGTAGAGCACACTACAAGAATTTATAAAATGAAATTGTTTTCAGTGGAGAATTGCTTAAGAAATTGTAACAGAGAAGGGAATCTAGATCATGCATTTTGGTTTTGTCAGACAGGATATTAGATAAAAGGATATTAGATAAAAATTACAGAAGTGGTTGGATTATTACTGGCAAACCCAGCAGAGAATTTTATCCGTAGGAAGTTTTATTTTGTCTGAACAATCAGAGAAGTGAGGCAAAGGCAGGAAAAGCTATGGTGGTTACTACCCCTAGCTGGAAAGTATGCAATATAGGTAGTTACTTGAGAGAACTCCTTTGCTGCCATCTTTTAAATATTGGCTCATGACATTGTAGTAATAGAAAAAATGATATATTCCATTCAGAATGGACTGAAACATTTTATGCAGTATGGACCCATTTTCTTAAATGTGCTTCAGAGCAACCAGCCTTCCTAAAAGAATGACTTGATTCAGGGCTCTTAAAGATGACCTTGAAACCCATGGGTGGCACATGAGCCCACACCCATTCGGGAGGGCAAGCCCCCGGCCCTGCCCTTCTGCCTGAGGCCCCCGCCCCTTCTCCCCTCTTCTCCCACTGGAGCCCCAAACTCTCCACCATGGCTGGAGAAGCCCCACCCCGGCTACCCGCCCTGAGCCTTCCCCGAGTCCTGGGCCACCCGCTGGCTGGCCCAAGCATAAGCTCACCAGCTGGCCTGAGTCCCAGGCCTCCAGCTGGCCTGCCCTCGTCCCAGTCCCAGCTGGCTTCGGGGGAGAGGCTGAGTGAGTACAGGAAGAGGAGCCACGTGGGCAGGGTCACAGGGGAAAAAAAGGATGCGGGAATGGGGCCTCAGGGTGGAGGATGGGCGGGGCCATGTCTGGCTGTTTGGGGAGGCTTAGCCTCCCCTGGCCTATGATACCTGACTCTCATGTTGCAACCTATTTTACTGAAATCTTCCCTAAATTGGTTTATCTCAAGCATGCTTGTGAATATAAACATAAGGAGATAGATGGAGTTACTGTCTCCTACCAAATACAGAAAGATCTCATTGTTAGCAGAGGCAATAAAAGTGAGGTGGCCGGATGATATTCTGGAATTATGTTTTAATAACCTTTGAGTGTGACCTGTTGTACTAAATCTATGTTACACTGGAAAAACAACAATAATAATAAAAATACAGTAAAGGTTATTGTATGAACTTACAATAATGTCTTTTATCTGCACCTTTAAAATATTTATTGATATTTACTATGGCCTCTATAGTTATTGTTTAGGGATGTTATATATGTTTATTTCCTTTGCTTTTGCATCATATCCTTCAGCCTCAGGTGATATAATCCTGGAGTGAAATGATCATCTGAGTATATCATTTTGTCAACCACTGAAGTTTAGAGGAAATTTTAAATAATGCAATAATTGCAGAAGTGGAGGTAGGAAACTAATACGAATTTCAGCAGAGATATGGTGAAGGATGTAGCAGTAGGTGGACTTACCAAGAAGGGAGAGGTGGAAGAAGAAAAAGTGGGTTCAGATGTGCCAGAGACTTTTTCTTGCCTTTTGTAGAGAAAAATAAGTACACTCGGTTAAGGAAATGAAATATAAACACAAAGGGCAAAATACTTTTCTTCAAGAGGAGAAGATGCTTCTATACTGACTCCATTCAAAGAACACAATTTTTTTCCCCCGGAGGACTATTTCTCATTTTGAAGCAGTCAGTGGCAGTATGTTAGCACTATGGCCAGGAGCAGATTGAGTCAAGACCAATGGAAAAATACCCTACAATTGATTGAGGTGTTATCCTCATAGAAGATAGATTCAAGTGTGAAGCTTTCAATAAGCTGACCTAGAACATAGATATAAAGAGAAAACAGCTAAGGACAGAGCAAGATGCATCATTACCCTCCTGATGAATAAGTTAGGCAGATGCAAGGCTTTCAGGTGGGTAATTGTTTGCAAATGTATGTGGGACGGATAACTTGTTTGTAGGAGTCTGACCATGTTGTCGTGGAATTCATCATTCTAAGATCCTTGACAAGATTTCAGTAGCATCTGATAATAGCATCTTTTGACCTTCCAGGTAGAGTTGCCATCCCTTTAGGACTGTCCTGAAGTCTCCAGGAATTAAATATGAATCTTTAATTAAAGATTATGTCATGTTATGAAACCTTCAGGAATATATCCAACCAAAATTGGCAACCCTACTTCCAGGTGAAAACAACCAACATCACAAAGGTAGAGAGAGAAGGAGTGATACATAATGAAAAGATATGGCAAAACAAATCTTAATTTATTTTCAGCAATGTCTGAGTTTGCTTTAAGTGCACACTTTGGGGCCTGATTTCCAGAGTGCTTGTACTTGTATTTTTGAATGTGCACATCTACACGTCTACTTTGTGTTCAGACTACAACTGCATCCGCAAAAAGTTTTATCGCATGTGAATGTCTACCCGAGTCTCTCTCTAGTCATATGCAAAATTCCTACTTGAGCATGTGCATGAAATAATGCACACTCAAAGCTTGTGTGCAGATTAATGTAAGAAAGATCAGGCTTAATTTCTGTCAGAAAATCAGGCCTCGGTAGTCCAGAAAGTGTAAATTCACGGAAAAACTTTTAATACTTTCAGAAAATAATGCAGTAATTGAACAATGAGTAAGTAATGTGGAATGCAAAGAGATATTAGGCCAGTGTAACTCTTTTGGCTTATATTGTTTTACATTGACTTATAAATGAGAAAAAAAAAAAGCTCACCAAAGATAAATTTGGCTCATTATCACTTTAAGCACACAGGATAAATTCAAGTGGGAATCAAATGTAATTTACAGAGTGACAGCTAAACAAATCTTATTTTCTCATACACCTGACAACTGTGCCATAACACTCTTCAAGTTGTACACATTACATTGTTATTTTAAAGCACTAACACCTAGACTCTTTATCAGTGGTATAACACTTATATTAGCAAAGTTGGTTTGCAAGCTAACACTCTGCTTGATAAAAGTGAGCTCAAACTCATTATCACTTTCTGTGAGAGGTTAGAACAAAACCATCTGTTGAGCAATCTCCAGATGTTTAATTCTATCACAGAATTCTGAATTTGTAGCAAAATAATTACTCTTTTAGCCTGAAATGCTATGCCCAAAAGTGCCAGTGATTCATGTTTTTAAAAATAGCCTTTTGCTAACACTCTGTGTGTGTGTGTGTGTGTGTGTGTGTGTGTGTGTGTGTACACTTCAGGAGCTGGAGAAACAATTTCTGTTGTTCTAGACAATTTTACTCTTGCATGCTAAATCAGTGAATTATACAGCAGTAAAAAGGTTATATGTACTTCATGACTGGGATGTGGGAAGATGATAGTGACAGTTTTATACATCGAGGTCCTGTAGGCTTAGAACTCATCTGGCTTTTTAAGTTTCAGGGGAAATTAGCACTAGAAAAGATCAGCTAATCCTGCATGAACACCTGGACATTATCTCTTTCTTCCGTTACTCTGCTCCAGAGGTTAATAGAAACAGGCAACTCATTTTCTTCAAGTTTGATCAGTTTCTATAGTTCTCTACCGCTTTTAAGAATGCTTGTCAGAAGATGTGATATTTGAAGATTAAACATTTCCAGTGGATTTTATTTTGTCAGTTCTGTGTTTAAAAATAAGTACTATTCATTGCACACTAGAGTAGATCAATTGCACATCTTTCATCAGATTCTACTTCATTAATGCAAGTCACGTGGTCTCACACTAAGTAAACCAAAGTTATTTAGTGTAATAATTCCTATTAGTGCCCTATAAGTAAAGGGGTGAGGGGAGAGGGGAAGAGAGTCTTCATTGTACTCTTTAGGTATTGTCCACATTACTAAATAAACCATGTTTGAAAGTCATTTTGAAGCACAGCTCAAACATAGTTCCCTGTGACGCACCACTTTGAATATGATTGACTGGTCCACATGAATGCATTTTACTCTAGTACGTTCTGTCAAAATGGTTTTGAGCACAGTTTTTCCCCATTTTTTTCATTATTCATAATAGTTTGAATCTTTTGTCCTAATAAGTTAGAGGCTATGGAATATTTGCAAATTGAGCACTGTGACCATTCACCTTTTTTTTCTCTTCATGTTCTGTGATTCAAGGAGTAAAAGCCAAGTGGTCCACGGCCTGGTCTGTTCTTTGGAATGATAAATTTAAATTCTACAGTGGGATCACCTGGTTTCTGTGGCACTTCAGTGCCATACTTTAGAGATTTTGCAGCAGGTTCATTTACATTAAAAACGGGAGGGATTTTTGAGTTAACGATGAAAATGAATAATACTATCAGTTCTGCGCTGCTCATTTTTGTCCTATATTCATTTTGTCTTATGTAGTCCCTGAATGTTCAGTCTTAAATTCACTGTAGATGTTTGTACTCACAGCACATTACTGTATTGTAAAAGTTGCCAGGGTGGAAGCTGGAGGCTTTAACATCTCGGTTTGGGACAGTTCTGTCTTTATCCTCCATGCCTATTGAGTGGCCAAGTTTGGGATTGTGGGATAAACACATTACCTGCTTTTCTGCTACAATGATCAGCAGTGAAAATAATTAAGAATGTTGACTGTGATGCTTTGAGGTTCAGCCAGACCAGTAAGGGTGTGTGTCACCATCTGGCCTGTAACCTTGGGTGCTTCTTGCTGTGCAGCTTTGATTCAGAGCCCTGACACCAGCAGCCTGCTCACAGCACCATGGCCTCGCCCTGGCTCCCACCAGCTTAGTTACTCCTTTCAAGGGGACACCAACAGCCCTCCAATCCCAAGTCTCCCCAAAACTATCTCCCCTGCAAGTGCCCAGTCCCTCTCACTGGCCCCTCATAGAAGGTATCAAGTTTCCTGCTTCCAAAGAGACAGAGCACACATCAGCCTTCTTCGCATGGAAAAATCTGTTTTGCCTCCTTGGTCTGTTGAGTCTCCAAAATATAATATCAGAGATTATCCACAACTTCACATTTTATATATATTTCACAGTGATACTAATGACCAACATGTTAGTTTTCAAATGATATATCACAAAACATTACTACAGTGTGTGAGGCGTATCGAACTGGTCAGGCCAGGTGAGTTTTACTGTTACATATCAGTAAATCACCTTGTCATGCAGGCATTGGGGTGCTCTTAGGGTCACAAGGACATTTACATTTTAATCTTTAGGATTCAAAGTTAATGATCCATTCAGCTGGAAGAGGCAGTTGTCAACTTGCAGAATTACTGTTTAGTCAGGAAGATAATGCTTTGGTTTGCATTCACACTGTGTTTTTATGTTTCCCTTCACATCCAGGAGGTGGTAGAAACAAACTATTTTAAAATGAAAGTTAGATTCTGAAGTACAGTAGAACAGCAAAAGGGGGATTCTGCAGCTGAGGAATCATGAAATACATCCTCCCAGTCATTCATAGGTTCCTTACATGATAGCACATTCTCCATCCAGCAAGCCACACTGCTTTATGTAAGCAGCTTTATTACCAGTGTAAAAATTGATTACCGGCATCATGTTAAGTGGTAGGGCATGATAGAACGTAATCATTAATAAATATCACCGGAAGTGGGACTCATTACCCTTAGGTACATTGTGTTTAATAATTAAAAAGTAGCGGCGCGGGTGAGGGATGTGCTGGCTGCCGCTTCCCGCCGCCCCCATTGGCCTAGGACGGCGAACAGCGGCCAGTGGGAGCCACGATCGGCCAAACCTTCCGACGCGGCAGGTAAACAAACTGGCCCGGCCCGCCAGGGTGCTTACCCTGGCGAGCCGTGTGCCAGAGGTTGCTGACCCCTGCTCTATATTAGAGAGATCAGAACGGGTGCTAATGTGGGGAACAGATTTTTTCACATTTGTCTATTACACATGTAATTTATACACATTCCTTGGAAGCATCTGGTGCTAGCCACTGTTGGAGACAGGGTACTGGACTAGATGGGCCTTACGTCTGATCCAGCAGGGTAATTCCTATTTTCCTATCATCACTATGTAACTACATTGTGTTCGTATCAGAGCTTTTATTTATTGGTTGATCCAAGAATTCGTTTTCTGGGTTATGTTAATGGCATACACCCAGAGGTTTTATAAAAACATAAATACTCTTACTGGAAGGTTGCAATGTAACACTACTTTATCATTTAAAATGTAGACTGGTAACACACACAAGAACCCCAAAATAGAGACAAAGTAAACTGCTCCCTATACCAAGAAGCACAACACACCCCACTTCATTCTAGGCTTTCTGATGAACTGACTGCTGCTAGAACAAGGAGTCTGGTGGCACCTTAAAGACTAACAGATTTATTTGGGCATAAGATGCATCTGAAGAAGTGAGGTTTTTACCTACGAAAGCTTATGCCCAAATAAATCTGTTAGTCTTTAAGGTGCCACCAGACTCCTTGTTGTTTTTGTAGATACAGACTAACACGGCTACCCCCTGATACTTGACTGCTGCTAGGGTAGGCCCAGATGATACATTTCCCTTCAGAACCCCAGATCTGCAAGTAGGACCATGAAAAACTTCTGACATTTAAAGTGACAGTTTAGAGTGTTAAACGGCTTTCAATACACTACACAATTTGCATAAGTTTGAGTTGCTCTCCTTAGGCAGGTAGCCTTTCTAATCACAGCACCATAGCTCCCTGTGTTGTATTTGCTTTTCCAAATTATTACCCCTGACAACTAGATTCTCATCAGAATGATTTGTTTTTCCAGCAAAAGGCTGAACAAGCTCTTCCCTTATTGCAAAGTCAGAAGCCAAGATTTTCCTAAGCAACTCATGATTTTGAGTGTCTCAGTTTTTAGGGAGCCCAATTTGAGACATCCTAAAGGGACCTGATTTTCAGAGAGTGTTGAGCCCCTGCCCTCAGAAAATCAAGTTCCTTTCAGATGTCTCCAGCTGGGCAACCAATAAATGAGGAACCTCAAATCACTAGTCACTTAATATGTAATACTCTTAATATTTAGGCTTTCATAGAAATTTGATGGGGCTCTTTAGAAGTTAATCCTTTCAATTTTTTTAATTTATTTTTTATTTTTTGAGCTATTCTCTATAATGTGACTCAGTACTCAATGAGGAATGAGTCCATGTGGCACCATTTAAAAGAATTTAAAGAAAGAAAAGGGGGAGGAAGCTATGCATACAATCAATGAAACCAAAGTAAGAAAAATTTAGAGAGGAAGAGGAGAAACTCTTATATAAAAATAAAAAACTCAATAATAATGGGGGATTTCAACTATCCCCATATTGACTAGTACATGTCACCTCAGGATGGGATGCAGAGATTACGTTTCTTGACACCTTAAATGCCTGCTGCTTGGATCAGCTAATCCAGGAACCCACAAGAGGAGAGGCCATTCTTGATTTAGTCCTAAATGGAGCACAGGATCTGGTCCAAGAGGTGAATATAGCTGGACCGCTCGGTAATAGTGACTATAATATAATCAAATTTAACATTCCTGTGGTGGGGAAAACACCACAGCAGCCCAACATTGTAGCATTTAATTTCAGAAAGGAGGGCTACACAAAAATGAGGAAGTTAGTGAAACAGAAATTAAAAGGTACAGTGCCAAAAGTGAAATCCTTACAAAAAACATTTTAAAGACACCATAATAGAGGCTCAACTTAAATGTATACCCCAAATTAAAAATCATAGTAAGAGAACCAAATAAGTACCACTGTGGATAACCAACAAAGTAAAAGAAGCAGTCAGAGGCAAGAAGGCATCCTTTAAAAAGTGGAAGTCAAATCCTAATGAGGAAAATAGAAAGGAGCATAAACTCTGGCAACTGAAGTGTAAAAATGTAAATAGGAAGGCCTAAAAAGAATTTGAAGAACAGCTAACCAAAGACTCAAAAAGTAATAGCAAAAAAAAAAAAAAAAATTGTAAATTTCAGAAGCAGGAAGCTGGCTAAACAATCAGTGGGCCACTGAACAATCGAGATGCTAAAGGAGCACTCAAGGTTGATAAGACCATTGCAGAGAAACTAAAGAAAATCTTTGCATCAGTCTTCACAGCTGAAGATATGAGGGAGATTCCCAAACCCAAGCCATTCTTTTTAGGTGACAAACCTGAGGAACTGTCTCAGATTGAGGTGTCAGCAGAGGAGGTTTGGAACAAACTGATGAACTAAACAGTAATAAGTCACCAGAACCAGAAGGTATTCACCCAAGAGTTCTGAAGGAATTCAAATGTGAAATTGCAGAACTACTAACTGTGGTTTGTAACCTATCATTTAAATCAGCTTCTGTACCAAGTGACTGGAGGATAGCTAATGTGATGCTAATTTTAAAAAAAGACTCCAGAGGTGATCCTGGCAATTATAGGCCAGGAAGCCTGCCTTCAGTACCGGGCAAACTGGTTGAAATTATAGTAAAGACCAGAATTCTCAGACACATAGATGAACATAATTTGTCGGGGAAGAGTCAACATGGTTTTTGTAAATGGAAACCATACCTCAGCAATCTACTAGAATTCTTTGAGGGGGTCAACAAGCATGTGGATCCAATAGAGACAGTGTACTTAGATTTTCAGAAAGCCTTTGACAAAGTCCCTCACCAAAGGCCCTTAAGCAAAGTAAGCTGTCATGAGATAAGAAGGAAGATCCTCTCATGGATCGGTAACTGGTTAAAAGATAGGAAACAAAGGGTAGGAATAAATGGCCAATTTTCAGAATGGAGAGAGGTAAATAGTGGTGTCCACCAGGGATCTGTATGTGGACCAGTACTATTCAATTTATTCATAAATTATCTGGAAAATGGGGTAAACAGTAAGGTGGCAAAATTTGCAGATGATACAAAACTACTCAAGATAGTTAAGTCCAAAGTAGACTGAAGAGCTACCAAGGGATCTCACAAAACTGGGTGATTGGGCAACAAAATGGCAGATGAAATTCAGTGTTGATAAATGCAAAGTAATGCACATTGGAAAACATATTCCCAACGGTACATATAAAATGATGGGGTCTAAATTAGTTGTTACCGCTCAAGAAAGAGATCTTGGAGTCATTGTGGATAGTTCTCTGAAAACATCCACTCAATGTGCAGCAGCAGTCAAAAAAGCTAACAATGTTGGGAATCATTAAGAAAGGGATAGATAAGAAGACAGAAAATATCATTTTGCCTCTATATAAATTGAATACTGTGTACAGATGTGGTCACCCCATCTCAAAAAAGATATATTGGAATTGGAAAAGGTTCAGAATAGTGCAACAAAAATGATTAGGGCCATGGGATGGCTTCCATATAAGGAGAGATTAATAAGATTGGGGCTTTTCAGCTTGGAAAAGAGATGACTAAGGGGGGATATGATAGAGGTCTATAAAATAATGACTGGTGTGGAGGAAGTAAATAAGGAAGTGTTGTTTACTCCTTCACATAACACAAGAACCAAAAGTCATCTAATGGAATTAACAGGGAGCAGGTTTAAAACAAATAAAAGGAAGCACTTCTTCATACAGCGTACAATCTGTGGAACTCATTGCCAAGAGGTGTTGTGAAGGCCAAAAGTATAATTGAGTTCAAAAAAGAATTACATAATATCATGAAGACTAGGTCCATCAATGGCTACTAGTCAAGATGGTCAGGGGTGCAACCCCATGCTCTGGGTGTCCCTAGCCTCTGACTGCCAGAGCTGGGAGTGGATGACAGGGGATGGATCACTCAATGTTTGCCTGTTCTGTTCGTTTCCTCTGGAGCACCTGGTTTTGGCCACTGTCAGAAGACAGGATACTGGGCTAGATGGACCATTGATCTCACCCAGTATGGCCATTCTTATATTCTTAAGTCATTTATCATTTATTAGGTAGACTTTAACATAAATGCAATAGGGGGAAATATATCAAAGTTTTGTTGCACTGTTAAAGCCAAGAGAATTGTTATGCTAAAGAGATGATGTAATATAAGTACGGAAGCAACTATGCTAATATTGTGTTAGGATTCTGATGAGGCCTAGTGTGAACTAGCTGTTATTGTTAACTGGATTCTAACCATGGTGTGAATGATATGAAGGCAAGTCCTTTTTGTTAGCTTCATGAGCTTTTTCTCCTGACAAATCTGACTCCTCAGATTATTCGGGTGGTGTTCTAAAAATATTTGAGCATGTCCTCATTTCTTACACTCCTGGTCTCTAGAGCCTTATGGCTTGTGGAATCCTGAATCTTCTTTAAGGAGCCTAAGAGCTGTTATTTACTAAGTTTGTCATTTATGATTAATGAAGGATTCATCACCTCAGAGGCAGTGTTCTCCCACATGACCTCCCTGTGAAATTACAGGGAGATGCTCTGTTTATTTTATGGCATGCATTTTTGTAAGTACACAAAGATCTATAGTGCTGGAGTTCTATTTATTTAAGTTATAAGGCTAGAGATTGAATTGGAGGCATTGAGATAACCAATAGACAGGAAAGCTGTGGGACTCGGTCAGGGTGATTCCACGTGCTGTCAAGTCTAACTTCACTTTTGTTTAAGTAAGTTCCAGTTCAGATCAATAGCAGGAAAGAGTACAAATTAAAGAGCAATGCAAATAGAAACAAGAAGAAAGAGGTACCATAAAGTGCACTAATTATTCAAGTTCAAAAAAGTTACTAAGCTAGATACATATTTTAATGCTTATTTTGGGCTTGTTGTGACTGGTTACCCCCGGGGTGCCACCTGAAACTGGGGTATCATTGAGCCCTCTGACCCACCAGCCTGGGCTCCCTCTCACACTCTGCTGCTGTGACAAGCTGCAAAGCCCTCCAGCCTGCACTTTCACCAGCATTCACACAGGTAGGGACACACCCAGCTGCAGTTACACGCAAGCTCTCTAACCACCAGCTTCCCAGCCTAGGACCCCAGAGCAGTACCATCCTGCCCTGGTCAAATCTGGTCAGTATATGGGTTTAATACTTGGCACACTTGTGGTAACCAAGCACAGATTTTCCCCAAGCACTCCAGTCAAAGCTCACTGGTTTGGATTAAAACATAAAATAAGTTTATTATCTACAAAAGACAGATTTTAAGTGACTATAAGTGACAGCAAACAGATCAAAACAGATTACTTAGTAAATAAACAAAACACAAACTAAGTCTAAGATACTAGAAAAATAGGATATGAACTAGCAAATCCTCACCCTGGCTGATGAGACAGGCGGGCTGCAGATTCTTATAGGACAAGCTGCACTGGCTTTACAGCTTGGAATCCCCAAGTCTTTTCTACACAGGCTAGAGATCCCTTTAGCCTGGTTCCAGCACTTCCCCCAGTTCAGTCTTTGTTCCTCAGGCGTTTCCAGGTGTCTTCTTGTGCGGGGAGTGAAGAACCACTGATGATGTCACTCCCTGCCTTATATAGCTTTAGCATATGGCAGAAACCCTTTGTTTCAAAACTTTGTTCCCAGAACAGTTTCTGGAAAAATATTGACATCCCAAGATAGAGTCCAGAATCAGGTGGCCTGGTCACATGTTCTTGTCGAGTCATAGCAGCCATTACTTACAGGCTGTTGAGAGTGCTCTCAGGAAGGCTCACGAGGTGAGAGATGAGCTTCTCCTAAGGCCTATTGTTTTCCCTAGTGGCTCATTACCCTGAATAGGCCCCTCTCAGCCAACCATCTAGACTGAAAGCATCTTGTCTATTGGGCTTTACCCTGATGTACCTACATTAGAAGTACAGATACATAGTCAGTATTTATAACTTCAGATACAAAAATGATATATGCATACAAATGGGATAACCATATTCAGCAAATCATAACTTTTCCAATGACATCTGTTTTTACTGAGGTTACACAACAAGTAAGCTTTCATAAAAGGAAATTTATATCAATTATTAGAAATGTGCTTTTGAAAAAAGTGTCAGAGCTAAATAAGTCAGAGCTCAAGATTCATATATAGCTGCAGTTTAAAAGCAAGTTCTATCATACCACTACATATTTCTTCTGCTCACGCATCATTAAAAACGATGTCAAGTTACACCCAGAAGCAATCTTTGATCAGGAGGCAAGTTTCCAAGACCATTGTTCACTTTCTGAAGGGCTTACTTAGTACACAGTAAAGGCCACAGTTACATGTAGACAGAAAGCAACATTAGTTTACTAATGTGTTTGGTGCTGGCATCTGTCATTTCATCCGACATAACAGACTATGCAAAAGGGAATGTGTAGTAAGTACTCTTTTTGCGTTTTTAGATCAGTAAAGTAATATAAATATAGTACTCAGAATTCTAACCTATTTCAGTAAATTATAGTGCAGCATTGTGAAATATTTTCTCCTCATCTTTGATGAAGACTTACCGCATGTCTTACCATATATTTTTGTGACAATTGCATGAGGTCAGGAACCAGAACTAACTGCAATTCCTGATCTGTCTTGCAAGAAGGAGCTGTGAACATGCCATCTCAGATTAACCTGGGAAAATTAATCGAGTTCCCACCAGGTTGCAAAGCACAATTGAAGATTAAGTAGCCTTAGTCCTAAATACAGCTATTTGCATAAAACAGTGGTTCTCAACCTTTCCAGACTACTGTACACCTTTCAAGAATTTGATTTGTCTTGTGTACCCCCAAGTTTCACCTCACTTAAAAACTTATAAAATCAGACATAGAAATACAAAAGTATTACAGCACACTATTACTGAAAAATTGCTTACTTTCTAATTTTTACCATATAATTATAGAATAAATCAATTGGAATATAAATATTGCACTTACATTTCAGTGTATAGTATACAGCACAGTATAAGGAAATAATTGTCTATGAAATTTTAGTTTGTACTGACTTTGTTAGTGCTTTTTATGTAGCCTGTTGTAAAACTAGGTAAATATCTAGACAAGTTGATGTACCCCCTGGAAGACCTCTGAGTACCCCTGGTTGAGAACAACTGGCATAAAATATTTAGGTACATTGGTAAATCCTTTGACCTGTACACCTTTTAGCTTAATTGGAAGATGAAATTGCTCTAAAATACGCTCACATCCTTCAGATCTTGAATTTAAAAGGTAAAGACTCTTGTTGGTTTCAAGTTAATGGGGTCTAATATCATTAAGTTACTTATTAGCTAGAAGGGAAACACTTGTAAGAGACTGATAGAAACTGATAGTCCACTATTCGGAGTGAAGCTT
This sequence comes from Terrapene triunguis, assembly GCF_002925995.2. Classification (NCBI taxonomy): domain Eukaryota; kingdom Metazoa; phylum Chordata; order Testudines; family Emydidae; genus Terrapene; species Terrapene triunguis. Next base: position 19,214,298 of record NW_020664448.1, read on the forward strand.
CCTAGGAAGTGCTGCAGCTCCCACGCAGACTGTATAGCTTGGCATTGGAGACAAACACGTTAGATAATCCTTTGCAGACCACTGAATATTGGCATAGGTAACATTGATTGAACAGTGTTAAAGAAGAAAGTGAATTTTTTTTTTTTTTTTGCAAATAAATACAGGAAGTTCAATTCACTATGATACATGGAGTCTCAAGTATTTGGACTACTTGGTATCTGTGGCAAATTAAAAAATCCTCAGATTTAACACAAGTGATTTATTCTGCCTAAAGTAATGAAGCTCATTTTTTGTTCTTCCGTTTTCAATACTTGAATCCAAGCAGAGAGCAGAATCAGTACCATGTATCTTAAACACGTCTTGTGAACAATTGCACAACAGGTGACATTTTCAAGGAGACTGGGGGGAGTTGGGCACCCAGCTCATTGATCTTCTGTGGGAGCTGAGCACTTGATTCCTTAGGCCCTTTTGAAAATCCCTCCCAACATGAATAACGAATAGTCAAAGTGAACAGTTCAAACAGTCAATAGACTGAAAATGATTCTGCAAAACTATTTGAATACTTATGTATGATGAATAAATTTACAGAGATCAAGATTGTCTGAATGTTTCATTACCACCCCTCTAAAAAAGGTTCTACCTAATGTTGTTTGTAATGAATAGATGGACCTGGTCTTGATGCAGGCATCACTTTTACCATGATACTATGTCAGAATCTCTTAAACAGATTGAAAAGGGGTTGGGGCAACTAAAGGTATTTTTACTGTGTCATCTTTACAATTAGCAGTTCTTACTAGACTTTGTAGAGAATAAAGAGGTGAATCAGTGAAATGGCTAGGAATTATTATTGTTAGGTAGAGATGATTAGAAAGCACTGTTTGATGAAGATTTTCAGGGCTTTAACAGATTTGGGGAGTTTGACTGAAAGGACCGCACACTTTTTATGTCCATTGGAAACCAAATTCTGTATATTCCATCCTTTCCAAAAATCCATAACCTGAAAGATAGATACAATGTGCAAAACATACCACAGATATAAAACTACCATTCTTAAGTGATATTAGAGTGTTTGGACCAGTGTCAGTGAATATTGCTCCAAGTGTGTGTGGCAGATAGATATATGAGTCATGGTGTAGCCTTTCAGAAAGAACAGTACCAGTTTCATTTTTGGCATTGTTGCCAATGCTTTCCATAGATGCTGAAGACAAAGCCTGTAGTCAGTGAGAGCCATGTAAGAGACTATCCAATTGCTTGTCCAAGTGTGAATGATGAAAGACACAATTTTCCTCACAGCACCTTCATGTCCCTTCATGACTGAGTCTAGTAGAACTCACTTTTTAACATGATCAGCCGAGACTTTAAACTCTGGGGTCGGGGGGGAAGATCTTCTGTGCTCTCCACTAATAGTTTGATGGGTGCACAATAAAGATTGAAGCTGACTTTGCATCACTGAAGTCTCAAAGTTCCAACAGTGAATCAATTGTATAGTTGACAGTAAAAGTCAGTGATTAGGATTGGATGTCTCCATGTATCGTCATCTCATCCTGATCTTGATTTTATTGATGTAGAATATGTTGTGGAAAGAGAAGCTTTCATCACTTTTCATTGTTTCATAATCCTAGCCTAAACTTCCACCTGGCTGGCTATTGCTAGGAATCTTCTCTGTAAAAATATCTCTTCTTTCAGTGAAGAAAGGGAGTGTCTGTGTCTAATTAAACATGAGCTTCCTCAATTCGTCCTACTCTGATTCTGACTTTGGCTCTTTCCCAGCCCCTTTGAAGCAGGCAGGCAAGTGAGAGCTAATGACTTTGTACGTTACAGGGAGAGCTGTGGGCTGGAGGAGTGGGTCCTGCAGGCCAGTTCTTGCATTGTGGGCTGTATGTTTGACCCCCATCTGAGCTAGACAATTACATCAAGAGGGGTGATAGTGGACAGCAAAGATCTAAGTGTACAATTTGACATGGTTACAAGAAAGCCAGTGCAATATTGGGCTGATGTATCACATCACTGGCGGTCATAGTCCCTCTCTGCCACTCTGGTGTGATCACACATAGAATACCACATTCATTTCTGGGGACCTCATTACCAGAAAGATGCAGATAAATTGGAGGGAGCACAAAAATATAACAACAGAATGATTATGGGGATTGAAGGATAGGATAGGTTATAATATGGATAGGTTATCTAACCTTTCCCTAAGAAGAGGTTGTGACAAACACCCATTTGACAAATAACTTAGGGTTTTAAACATCACAGCAAAGTAATTATTAAATTTAATATGTAAGAGGGTATAATTAGGAGTAGTACAGTGAATTGAAAAAGTATATTTAGGATCAACCATCAAGAAATTCCTCACAGTGAATGATCTTTTTTCATCACAAATGATGGAAGCCCCATTGCTTGGAACTTTTAAAATCAGACTAGACAAAACACTGAAAATAAGACGGCAGAGAGCAATCCTGTTTTGGCAGAAGGACGGACTGCATGACAGTTAAGTCCTTTCCATTTCTGACTTCCATGGCTGTAGAGTTTTCTTTGGCTGAACTTTCTGCATAAAGTCAAATAGGGAATAACATGTACAAAAACTTTTGAGAAACTATACATTTAGCTCTTAGAGCTCCTCTCCTGTCTGGAACCTTAAAGTTCTGAGAGGTGTGAAACTGGAAATTAATGAATTAACTGAATATTTCAGAACTTTGAAAAGGTTTGGTTCTAAAAATGGGCAAATACTATAGAGATTTTTTTTTTTTTTTACCAGTTGGCCCTTTCCTCTTTACAAATAACTAGATAGAACACAGAGCATTTGAACACTGTGTCTGACAAGCCAAAATGTGCATGTCTTGTTTTCAAAGTATGTCAGCTTCTATAATCAGAAAGCAGTGAGGGGAAAAAGCAAAGAACCAATTTGACTGTTAGTCAAGGTTACTAGCTTTGCATTAAACTGAGACGAATTAGGTAGATTAGTGGCACCCAGAGACTACCTACTGGACAAAGTCAAAAGTAATGATAAACCAAATTGACTTTCCCTTGTTGCTAGTATTCATCTAGCTGCACCCACCTGTAAAAGAATAATTATAAAGCTGTTTATTCAATTTAGTTTCAGAGGAACACTAGAAAACAATTTAAGCTTCCCATGATGTTTTTCAATATCTGTGTAATCCCCATTTTTTGCTGGTAAAGCAAAGCCACACTTCATTTCAGAGTGCCAACACAACATACTGTGCAAATCACTCTTAGGGACTTTCCTAAGTCTAAACTTAGTGAGAAGAAAATACTAATAATCAATGTGCAGAGACAGAAGAAATAGTCTTCACATTTTAAATGGATAACAAGATGCAGAGACAGAAGAAATAGTCTTCACATTTTAAATGGATAACAAGAATAATATAGCATTACTATGATTACAATTTACACTGTAGAGAGCATGCTTGATCACATTGGATCACAAAGCTGAACAAATTCCTTATACACAACATCACTGAAATGCAGCTATCTCTTGGAGGGGAAGGCATCAGCAAACTGGAAAATTGACATACTGCAAAAACAGAGAATTGTTGCCCAAGGTAGTAGCTCCTTCCCACCTCCAACCCCTACACCTTACAAGAAGTGTTAGGAGATCTTTAAGGTCCATGCAGAACAGATAGGATCTTGTCATTTTAAGATCTCAGCTGAATGATCTACATATATTGATCTGCCATGAACACAATTTATGCACCCTGGAAAGATGAATTAACCCTGGTGGTATTTGATTCTCTGTACGCCATCCCTTTCCCAATTATCAAGATGCCCTATAGCATAGTGTGTACAGAAATTGCTCTACCCATGACTTCAGAAAAAGCTGTTTCCGTAACACAGCAGCCATTCTGTACTGCCATCAGCAACACTAGAGAACAGCTTTTTAGGAGGGAGGTTAAAAATGACATCCAGTTGAACTCCAGAAAAAGCTGAGGATAGACTTTAACATTCTAAACCCCAGGCTACAGATAACATATTCCAGTTTACTGCTTGAAACGTCTTTGATGACAGCCGATATACTTCAGCATTTGCTACTGACTATTGAGCTTGGCAAACAGCATGCACAGCATTTCAGTAATATAACAGAATTTTTTTCCTCCCTTAATACTCGCATTGTTTCTCCATCAGCAAAATAGCGTGTGTCAACTCCCCTTTGGGACTTCCTTGTCCAAGCTAGCAGTGATAATGAGAATCATGGCCCTTGAAATGCATACATATGCCGCTGTTGGGTTCATTTAGAGGGAATAGAAAAGAAAGAAATATGAACAAATAGAAGAAAGTTTGATTACTATCAAACATGTGTCTTGCTGTCTGTCAAAAGCTCCAGTCCATAATCTCTTCTGCTATTGAATTCAGGAAAGCACATTATTCAAGCTTTTTGTATTAAAATATTTAGAGATCGAATAAATAAGATGGTGACATTTTGTAGACAAAAAACATTTTTACCACATTGGCAGATGACATCCTAACAATACAGACAACACAATCACTGATTCTTAAATGTTAGTCATGTAGGTACTTTGCGGTGAATGTAAAATATTCAGTAAAATATAATAAAATATGGATTGACAGAACATGAATAAAATCCCTGAACTTCTACAGTAACCATTTTAATAGTTTCAATAACTCTAACATAGCTGGTGCACTGATAAATAACTTGTATTTTTAATATTTTGAAACTTTAATAGCTGTGAATCTCCTTCTATGAAAAGCAATACATGAGCTCCATTGTGTTACATAGAAAGTATTTCTTCCTGGTGCTTTTGGTGACTATGTTAACCACTCTAGCTGAATCAATATCAATTGTGTGATATTGCCAGGATCCCTTGATGGCATTCTTTCCATGTAAATAACTGTACCCCATTCATTTAGTCTCACTTACCAGTAGCTTTAGAACTTTGAACATAAGTGGCATTTTCTTGTTAGCTGTAAGTCATGTCATACCCATGTCAATGTCCAGTGAAAGCAGACATTTAAGTGCTCCTAAATATTATTTATAAATCTCTTGCACACAGTCCCAATAAGATACCCCAGGCGCTACATGTTCAGTGACAGAGGGGGATACTACACTACCATCCAGCATCATGATTTACATGTGCAATAATCACCTAGAGTTATGGTTGAGCAGGATCACATTTTATTAAAAAAAAAAAATTCAATGATTTGTAATTATGAAAAATACCCAGTGTTAGAAAAGCAGCCCCACATCCTGAGGTAGTCACTTTCAATAAAGCATACATATCTTTTTTTCCAAGCTTTTGTATAAATCCTTGTACAGCCCTCCAAATCATATGTACAGTAGTTCATCCTCTAGTGATAATATAACTAGCTTCTCTCAGAAACATTGGGCCATATTCTATCCTGACTTACACCTGCACAGTTCCATTGAGTGCAGTGAGTTAACATGGAAGTTACTGAGCTCAGAATGTGGCCTGATGTGTTCTCAATAGAATATTCAGTTTACAAATATTACAGAGGTTAAACTTGTGCACATTTCTTTATAAATATTTTTGCAACCTTTTGAGACATTTTACCAGCATGTTAGAATTCGCTCCCTAACCAGCCAGCTCATCCCTATAAATTCTGCCAGGAAAACAAACAAACAAACAAAAAACTCAAATGGTGACAAATACAAAGTGACTGAATTCTCAAACACTTGGTCCAAAAAAGGTAATCAGAATGTATTACTTTTGAGGGTTTCACACCCTATTTTTCTTCTCGTATTTGTGGTAACAGGTAGTTGGAAGATTGGATTGGTTGGGTGTACAATTTTCTAAATTTTCATTTGGAAAGTCCTCTGCACAAGTCAATATTTCAGGGAATATTTTCACTACTGTAGTGTCAGCTAATAGCAGCTGGTCTGTTCTAGCAGCAGCAGATTTTATTTTATTTGTTGGTGGTGTTTTGCCCTCACCAGTTTATGCTCTTATCTGATCACAAAGTTTCAGCAGGAAATTAAATTCCTACAGATGGATAGACTCACTCTGGGATCAAACAGAATGCACGAGATTCTGAATCTGCCTCACGTAAATTTCCACACTTCACCTACCTCCTGCTAAACATTAAAGATACAATCCACTCCAATTTTCCCCACTGCTGTCTTTTCAAGGCTGCTAAGCAGTATTTTCATTCCAAGTCTTGATTTTCCTTGGTTTATAACTTCCCCATAAGTTGCCATTTGGACTGTAATTTCTCAAGCTTGTTCTCATTACAGAAAAAATGCGCGTGGATAGTGGATGAAGAAAATTCACTGAGCTATTTTTGAGTTACTAAAGGCAGGAAGAAATGTATTTCGATCAGTGAGGGTGTATTAGAGGTGTTCATTTAGAGCTCAATCTTGCAAAGTGCTGCTGAATGCTCCTCCAAGGTGCTAATTATTCCTTCATGATGCTGAGAACCTTCAGCTCCCATTTAAGTCAGTAGGAACTGATGGTCGTCCTGTTTAGATCTGACTGAAGTATGCAGAATGGATCAGAATGGTAGCATGATTCAATATATTTTCCAGAAGGCTTTCTTATATTATAAAATGGTGGTGGTGGCAGGGGGGTGGAGGTGGGATGTGCGCACACACACACAGAGAGTATTGGTCTACTCATAGGCTTTGTTTAAATGCCTCAGGCCCAAATCCTGCCCTTCTTTTGCAGACACATGGACTGAAGGAGAAAAGATCCATGCAGTTTGGCTGCACTGAGCTGATAGCAAAATGTGGACAATTCTCAGAACGCGTCCACAACCCTTGCCTATTGAAAAGCACTTTTTGGTAAGGGCTCAGCCCTCTGTAATAGGAAGATATGAAGGAAGAATAGCCATGTCTCAATGCCTGCTGCTAGTGGGGGATGAACAACAGCTGTGGAAGCTATTGCAGCCTATGAGTTTCAGTAGTAGTTCACAGTGTGGCTCTGCTGACAATGCTTAGCCTGGTGGAGAACATTTCATAGCCTTACTCCCCTCATGGGACCCACATGCATGAAGCCCATTTTATGTAGGCTTTCCACATGGGAGAGGATTTGGATGAAAAGCATAAATCCATTCTGCTGCCTCTAATAAATATGTTTTCTTTAACCTTTCGTAGATGGTTTTTTTTTTTTTTTTTTGTGATAAGGGATTTAAACATTGAAGATCAACATTAAAGAATGTTCTTGTAACATTAAAGCTGTGAAACAAAGTGAAGATAGGCAGACAATTCAAAGGGAAAGTTGTCTCAGTCTCCATAAGCCATGCTGGTTTCGGCGGGTGTTTTGACATAGTTTCTTTTTGCATACTAGCTTGAGAGTTAAAGTTCCAGAACTCACTTGGAACCCCCTTGTTTGTAAAAGCTTTTGTCCTGTCTTCTAGTACTCAGCCCAATATGTAAAATTTTGTAAAAGAAGAACTTGAAGGGGCTTTGTTCAAACATCCTTTGGTTTCCTCTCATATATTAGTGTGAGTCTGTCCTTTTGTAGTTTTTAATGAGTTTACTTCTCAGAAATGAGATAGCTATCTAAGGTATAAGAAACCAGTGTGAGAGGGACGTGGGTTTCAAGATCTGGATCTAACTATCAAACTTGCTTTTATCAACTAGGAAAAAAATCTGATAACATTTCGAGTTCATTATAATTGCTATATTTTTAGTTCTCTTTCTTTTCAGCTGCAAGTGCTGTTTCCTTATTAAACATAGTTTTTGAAAAATGAATGTGACTCTGTGATTGGGTTTATAGACTAATATCTAAACATTGGGCCCAAAAGCAAGCTATTCTGCTGGTTAGGAAAGATAGAAAATGTGGCAAAAGACCACCTTGGCTTAACCACGAGATCTTGCATGATCTAAAAAATAAAAAGGAGTCATATAAAAAATGGAAACTAGGACAGATTACAAAGGATGAATATAGGCAAACAACACAGGAATGCAGGGGCAAGATTAGAAAGGCAAAGGCACAAAATGAGCTCAAACTAGCTACAGGAATAAAGGGAAATAAGAAGACTTTTTATCAATACATTAGAAGCAAGAGGAAGACGAAAGACAGGGTAGGCCCACTGCTCAGTGAAGAGGGAGAAACAGTAACAGGAAACTTGGAAATGGCAGAGATACTTAATGACTTCTTTGTTTCGGTCTTCACTGAGAAGTCTGAAGGAATGCCTAACATGGTGAATGCTAATGGGAAAGGGGTAGGTTTAGCAGATAAAATAAAAAAAGAACAAGTTAAAAATCACTTAGAAAAGTTAGATGCCTGCAAGTCATCAGGGCCTGATGAAATGCATCCTAGAATACTCAAGGAGCTAATAGAGGAGGTATCTGAGCCTCTAGCTATTATCTTTGGAAAATCATGGGAGACGGGAGAGATTCCAGAAGACTGGAAAAGGGCAAATATAGTACCCATCTATAAAAAGGGAAATAAAAATAACCCAGGAAACTACAGACCAGTTAGTTTAACTTCTGTGCCAGGGAAGATAATGGAGCAAGTAATTAAGGAAATCATCTGCAAACACTTGGAAGGTGGTAAGGTGATAGCCAGCATGGATTTGTAAAGAACAAATCGTGTCAAACCAATCTGATAGCTTTCTTTGATAGGATAACGAGTCTTGTGGATAAGGGAGAAGCTGTGGATGTGGTATACCTAGACTTTAGTAAGGCATTTGATATGGTCTCGCATGATATTCTTGTCGATAAACTAGGCAAATACAATTTAGATGGGACTTCTATAAGGTGGGTGCATAACTGGCTGGATAACCGTACTCACAGAGTAGTTATTAATGGTTCCCAATCCTGCTGGATAGGTATAACAAGTGGTGTTCTGCAGGGGTCTGTTTTGGGACCGACTCTGTTCAATATCTTCATTAACGACTTAGATATTGGCATAGAAAGTATGCTTATTAAGTTTGCAGATGATACCAAACTGGGAGGGATTGCAACTGCTTTGGAGGACAGGGTCATAATTCAAAATGATCTGGACAAATTGGAGAAATGGTCTGAGGTAAACAGGATGAAGTTTAACAAAGACAAATGCAAAGTGCTCCACTTAGGAAGGAAAAGTCAGTTTCACACATACAGAATGGGAAGAGACTGTCTAGAAAGGAGTACGGCAGAAAGGGATCTAGGGGTTATAGTGGACCACAAGCTAAATATGAGTCAACAGTGTGATGCTGTTGCAAAAAAAGCAAACATGATTCTGGGATGTATTAACCGGTGTGTTGTGAGTAAGACACGAGAAGTCATTCTTCCGCTCTACTCTGCGCTGGTTAGGCCTCAACTAGAGTATTGTGTCCAGTTCTGGGCATCGCATTTCAGGAAAGATGTGGAGAAATTGGAGGGGGCCCAGAGAAGAGCAACAAGAATGATTAAAGGTCTTGAGAACATGACCTATGAAGGAAGGCTGAAAGAATTGGGTTTGTTTAGTTTGGAAAAGAGAAGACTGAGAGGGTACATGATAGCAGTTTTTAGGTATCTAAAAGGGTGTCATAAGGAGGAGGGAGAAAACTTGTTCACCTTAGCCTCTAAGGATAGAACAAGAAGCAATGGGCTTAAACTGCAGCAAGGGAGGTTTAGGTTGGACATTAGGGAAAAGTTCCTAACTGTCAGGGTGGTTAAACACTGGAATAAATTGCCTAGGGAGGTTGTGGAATCTCTATCTCTGGAGATATTTAAGAGTAGGTTAGATAAATGTCTATCAGGGATGGTCTAGACAGTATTTGGTCCTGCCATGAGGGCAGGGGACTGGACTCCATGACCTCTCAAGGTCCCTTCCAGTCCTAGAATCTATGAATCTCTGAGCATGACGGAAGGGGTTAATTCAGACACTAGCAAACACAAAGTGCTTCAAAATCTTAGTGCCCCATGGCTCTAGGAAACAGGAACTGATTACAGCTATGGGGAGAATGGTATTAGTAGGAGTAGAGGCTCTGACCTGAGCTGCCGCATGGACCTTTAGACTCTCTTCAGTTCTTGATACCTGCCAAGAGAGGGAGATTTCCCCAACCCTGCAAGACAGCTCTACAATGTTACTGCTCTTTTAGCCCTGCTCTACACCTGAGTTACTGGTTTAATTAAAGATGTGATTTTTTTAAAACCAGTTTAATAGAACTGTTGCTAGACCCTGTGTGGATGCTCTTCAGTGGGTTTAAAGTTGGATTATGTTGTATTAGCTTGTGGCTGTAAGTTTCCAAGCCAAACCAATATAACCTTTTTTCAACCAAAACCCTGTCTGTACACAGGGGTTTGTACCAGTTCAACTAAATGGGCTTACGGACTGACTTTAGTTCAACCAGTGCAACTTCTGTGTGTAGACAAGGCCTGGGTTCAGAGTTTTTAAATTGGGCTCAAGTTGGAACTTCCACAAACTCACTTAAAAACCCTTAACGAAGCTTGTGGGTGTAGAGTAGATCTTTCTTGGGTGACATCTTGTAATATTAAAATACAAAGAGCAAAGTCCAGCAATATTAATTTAATTCACAGGAATACTTCTAACTCGTAATAAACAACATGAAGAATAACAACACTGATGTAAATCTTAGTGAGGTTTGCAACTGCCAGGAAGGGTATCCAGAAGGTATAAATAGGAGATAAACATGTTCATGAGCTGTCTGTTATAATCAAAATTACTCCTGGAGGAGAAGACTGAGAAATAACATCCTTTATCTTGTTTGGACTTATTCAGCTTTAAACAACAACAACAAAAATCTAAAGGGCAGATGGTGGGGTTCATTTGTTGTAAGGTTAAAACTTATGAAACCCAGCAGCCTAAAATGTCCAGGTATGTCTTTGGTACCTGACATTCAAAGTCAAGAGCGTGTTTAAATTGCTTCTTTTATGGTGACAAATTGCTTCCTATTATCTTTTTGCTTTGTATTTTGCTCCTTACCTCCTAAGCTTTCCTGAATTACCTATCATTTATCCAGTAACTTCATGTGCCAGCTCAATGATGCAGGATTGTGTAAAAACTCATGTACAGCATTTATCTTCATGCTTGTCTTAACCTTTCCAATATTTTCAGCATGCAGTACATGTGAGAGAATGTGCTCTACAAATTAACAGAGTAAAATATATGGGTCACTTCACGTAGAGGAAAAATGAATATTTTTGGACTTGAACATGAGTAGTCTGCTTTTTGTATTGATAGTTGATAGCGTACTAGTTCTTTTCCTGCAACAGGCATGTAGAATATATTGCTTTAAAGAAAGATATTATTTTTAATCCATGTCTTCCGCTTTCTTTTAGTATAAAAGTCCTATGTGTGATTTTTGTTTTGTTGACATGAGTTCTAGAGAAATAGCTTCTTTAAAAAAAACTTACAGGTTTTAAACCTTTAAAAACAAACTGACTACAGTAAATAAATAGATGTAGTTACCAATACAGCTTGTATGTAGAAATTTGAGGGACTCATTTTCAATCTGAGAATGCAGTTCTCTCAAATTTAAACACTGCAAAATTATGTTGATTTACTTAAGATCTGAATTCAGAGAGAAAACGGGGGGGGGATACAGTGTCAAAATGTCCCATTTTGACATTTTTTGAACAAATTATTTTGATTTTTCATTTTGAAATGACTTTTTGCTTTGATGTTTTATGCTGTATGATATAATAACAATGAAAAAGTTAAAATCAATACAAAATAGTTCAATTTTGCATTACAAAATATTTTGATCCATCTGAATTTTTTGTTTGTTTCTGATTCTTCTTTTTGAAAAATTTGAGTTCAGTTCAGATTCAGAACAAAGACAAATTTGAAATCGTAAGCATAACAGAATTGCCACCTTCTGCAGAGCTCTAGTTACTAGTGATTTGAGACTGTATCAGCAAGACCAGTGTTTTCAAATATTTGTTATAAACTTGAACAAGAAACATTAAAGCTAGAGTTAAGGTCATAACGACTTTTCAATAATGTAAGGTGTTCACAATTGTTTGCATCTATAATGGTGTTATCACTAAACCTGGGTAACAGGCATGTTAGAGTCATTTGGGTGTTTCTTGAATCAATTGGTGTGGAAGTTTTATATGTAAATTCCAGAATGAGAATGATGAACCCAGTTGAAAAGACAAGTGAGTAGAGCAGGGGGTCTTGAAAGCAATCATTGTTATAAATAAGTCCCTACCATAAAATACTCTCATTGGCTCTCATTTCCCCTGGAATATTTCTTCAGCACCATTAAAAAGGGCCAGGATGCATACCCGGCACAATATGTTGCCATTTATGTTTGGTAGTGCACTATCAAGGCAGTTGCTGCTTCTCTGTGTAACAAGAGCAGCATTTCAATTCTCTCCCTATCTGCTTGAGTGGCAGAGATAAAAACAACTTAGGCATTACTGACACTACTAATATTGTTCCAGCTAAAATTGTTATTGTCATCTTGACAGCATCACTGACAGTGCTGGTCTTGAGTTGCTGTTCTTTACTAGGAAATAGCCTAGCAATATTGGCTAAAATGGCAGCAGCAAATGGGGCAATCAGCTTTTGTATCTTGGTTTTTCTTGATCATCCAAATAAACCTAGAGAGACTTGAACAATAGGATTCAAAGGAGGGTCTGTGACCACTGTTCTCTTTTTTTATTGTTCTCTTCATGATGCTTGGCATTTTAGAGGAAGGGAAAAATACTAGAGACCTGTTGCCTACAAGGGAGGACAAATATATGAAAAGTTTACGTAACGAATTGGGTAAGGCCACTTGAGCTTTGTAGCATGTTGATTTCTGTGAGCTGCCCTTTGGGTGCCTGGGGTTTAGAAATATCATAGCAATGGGAGAGGACTATGACAGACCTTTAATGGGGTCTATTCAACCAGAAGGACAATTGGGTATGGAGGCACATTGTGGTAAAGCAGTGTGCACTGGCTTGTGAGACATTCCTGCAAATTTATTTCTGGTTTTAATTTCAAATAGATCTGGATTCTATATATACACACATATTCACAATAGATATACAAGAAGTAAGTACTGGCTAGAAAAATGTAACAGCATCTTTTATCATTCACAAGTGTCAGGTGTAATTGTTTGATACTTTACTCTATCGTAGTTAATTCTGGTTCCAGTATAAGGAAAAGAATAAAATACACCACTTCAAATATACCAAGTTATCTTGTAATCTCTTTTATCTGCTCATGCTGTTACAATATAAGGTCTCCAGGGCAGAATACCATGATCTCTCTCTTGCAACTCACCATGCCCATTTACGATGCCTTATAAGTAATATGTAATTACTTTGGGCCTCTAAATCAGTGTATAATTCACATTGTAATTTCTTTCAACCCAGTTAAAAGGATATTTTCACCTTAAAAATCAAACTTGTCTGATTTTTTGTAACTTACTATTGTTGCAAGTAAGATATTGAAACTGAAAGAAATTAGAGAAAAAATATTTTTCTATTCTTCAAGTCCTTTACATTTCAGAGCACTTTGTGTAAATGACTTTTTCCAGAGAGACCGCTTCATTTCACCTTTCAGCTGGGATGTTGGCATTAAATAATTATCTTTGTAACCTTCTTCACGCTAGCAATGAGCTGTGAAATAAATACTGGGTAAGCATGGGTTTGTCTGGTTTCTTGATTTATATTGTCCACCACATGAAAGAGTCTTTTCTTAGAAAACACTTCTCCTCAGGAAGTGTATTTGTCAGACAGGGGATCAGACCCTGGAAGAGTAAGGGGAAGTTCAGATTTCACCCTCTCTACCTTCTATCAGCTAACTTTCACTGAAATCTTGAAAAGCTGAAAATGTAAATGTGCACAAACCAAGGGCACAGGCTCTAAATCGTGGAAGGAAGGTGTTTAAAATACAATATGTATTTTGCTGGGTTGTGTTAATAGTAAATGGTGATTAAAAAAAAAAAAGTTTTCAACCCATTTAGTTTGAATTCTCTTGTATGTTTGACTTCTGTGATTTCCCCCAGCTGGATGATTATATACTATACAGGCTCAGTGCTGAACTAAAAAACCTGCAATTATAAACCATCTCCTTTAATTTGTTGTATTAGAAATAGGCCAGGCTGACACAGAACCTTGTTTTAGCTATGTAATTAAACTACGACGAATTAGCAATTATAGCGTTTCTAGTGTCCTTTTGTCCTTGTTTCAGTTTGTAAAAAATCAATTAAAATTATAGGTGTGCATATTAATTCTTTTAAAAAATTCTAACTCCCATAACTAAGCCCAGAATGATTATAAGTCGTGTACTACTTTAGATTTATAAACCAGGCTCAAAGCACAGGAAATAACATGTCTCCTTATTCAAGCTTTCCTCCAGGTCTATGCTTACACCAACTAAGGGTATGTCTACAGTACCTGCTGGATCGGCGGGCAGCGATCGATCCAGCAGGGGTCGATTTATCGCATCTAGTCTAGAAACAGCATTTCATTAGGTATTGTAAAAGGCCACTTTGTCTGACAGCTGTACTGCTGTCCTGGATCATCGCCACAGGTTAGAGCTTGGATTGTAAAATATTTCTGATTCAACTGATTTGTCAAAGAGAGAGGGGAATAGGTTTCCTCCCTGACACCCCTCACCCAACCCCCTACAACTGCAAATGAGGCCCCAGTCAGAGCTGGTAGCTGGCACTCTGCCGAATGACTGCTATTTCTCCAAAGAGAAAAGTGCAGCCTTTGATAGGAGAAGGCATGAAAACTCAACACAGCATCTCCCCAAAAGCCACTTTAAGTGAGGGTAATGGTGGGTTTGATTCTCCACTCCCTGTCAGTCAAGTGGCTGAATCCAAAGTCTGCTTCTCCTGATATACCTCACCTAGGTTAATTAGCAGGATTCACAACATGTCATTCCTGCAATTGTGCTGCATACACCCCTTGGCAGCCCCAGGCTTATCTTTAACTAGCTGACTTGGACCTAACGCATTAGAAAATATTTCAACCAAGTAGCAGTGGAAGCTGTGTACATTGCCATTATGTTTTATCCCATTTTACTGAACTTTTGTCTGTGGTTTGCATTATGTAGATGATGTGAATCTTGCTGAGCTGAAAACCATCTTAATAAAGCAGAAACGAAAATTCTGTGTCATAGACTTACAAATATGTGTTCTTTGCTCTAAATACTGTTCTTTCAACTTTGGGTTCTTGAGGGTCAAATGGTATAATACACGGAAATCTGTTTTTTTTAAGTATCCTCATCCATTTAATGCAACTTGCAGCCCATGCACCCTGAACTATCATTTCATTGGCACTCACAAGCTAAGCGGGATTGGGTGTTATCAGTACTTTGATGATCCAAGGATCATCTAAGGTCTATGGGTGCCAACTTTGTAATATCTCCCCCCGAGACCCCGCCTCTGCCTCTCCTTTTCCCCGAGGCCCTGCCCTCCTTCACTCTTCTCCCCCTCTTACCCCATAACTCACTGTTCTTCCCCTCTTCCTCCCACTACCCTGCACCCCCAGGTCAGGAGGGACTTGCCTGCGGAGCTGGGGCTCGGAGCTGCAGACGCCCAACTCGGGTAGGAGGCGGCCGTGGCTAAATAGGGACTGGCGTGGATGATGACCTGACACCTCCCCACCTCCCTTGCCCACAGTAGCCAGACTTTGGGTGTCCGGTCAGTACATCTGACTGGATACCGTTAGGTCCCCCTTTTTTGACCAGACTTTCAGGTTAAAAACCGGACCCCTGGCAACCCTACTAAAGTCCTGTGTGGAAAGCAGTGCACTTGATTGAGTAAATGGCATTCTTGCCTCTGAATCAGTGCCCCAGCTTCACTTTGGAAGGCTCAGTATTTTCAGTGAAAGAGGAGGCTTGTTTTAGAATAACTGTTTTTTTAGGTTACAACAAGGTAAACAAGTCACTGTCCACTATTCTAGCATCTAACCAGCCTACAAGACTGCCTCAAAAGCATTCCTTCTAGTTTCCTTTCTGAGAGACAGAGTTGTAGCAACTGCATGGAGTATTGACAGGAAATGTGGCAACTTTTAACTGCCTAATGCACAGAGAACACTATAGTGTTTGAGTTGCTGGGTCAGATCCTGACTTCAGTTGAGCTATGACAATTTACACAAGTTGAGGATCTATCCCCCTTTCTTTTGGCTGAAATGTTTACCTACAGACTGGGAAGAACAGGGATGTTAATCACAATAACTTGGCCAAATATCAAATTGGGGGATTACATTCCTTATTCCGAAATAGCCCCTGTACTTGCAGCTGGATATGGTATTCTTAATTTTCTATCCCAATTTTACACATTCTATTGTGTAAAACACACCATTCTTCCCCCCTAGTTTGGGGAAAATATGCCCAAGCCAATAACTTGATCAATGAAATACAGTAAACGGAAAAAAAAAAGATGGCAACTCATTCAGAAATCCTTATGTAAGAAACAAGTTTCCAAGGCCACATCCCCTAATGCTCTTTCCCCTGCAATTAAAATTACTCCCTTCTCACAAAAATAAAAAAGTCAGCATCTGTTCTTTCTTTCCTCCTTTTCTTTTTCTCAGCCCTTCATAACCAGTTCTGTAAATTTTAGGCCTCTGACAATGTAACTTGAACTGCATGCTGGGAAACAAATGGGTTTCCTGATAAAGAAAACGATTGAGCTTCAAAGAAGCAGATTTCTCATATACATAAAGAAACCTCATACATGATCCAAACCTGCACTATTGTGATCTTAAACATTTACTGTAATTTTCCATTTATAATCAGGGTAAAATACCCATGGAAAATAACGGAGGTACTGTTAACATTGAGATCCCTATTAAAAAATAGATAGCCAGGATGTCTGACCTGCTGCTTTATCACTAATATTGCAGAAGGTTTTACATTATGGTATCTTGGGTTTCAAATTAAATGTCAAATTCAATTTGCCACTGAAAACATGAAGTGTCTGACTGCCCTTAGAGGGGTAACCTCACAGCACAACTCTGTAATTGGTGTGTGCCCAAAACTGAGCTCAACTAGTCAAAGCAATCATTATTTGGCATGTGTCACACGTTATTCTTTTAAAAATAAATAAAGCATCCTCAGATGCTTTTTTAAAAGTCTTTGCTTGTGATTTGAGCCCTTAGTGAAATTCCCTGTCTTTGTTTAAAATCTTCGTGAAAGTTGTGCTAAATAGTGTGATAACAGATACAAACCTTCCCGACGGGATCATGCCACCAGTTATGTCTTTATGTCTATGACATTTAGCTTATAATAAAATGAGATTTGTGAAAGGAACTGAAGAGGTGCTTATTCCATTTAGAGTACTTTATTTATTTTTCCCCCTTTCTATGCAGACAAGCTCTTGTTTTAATAATGGGTCTTCTAATCCACTTTAATATCCTAGCATTATATCTTAGTGAACTATCTGCATTATAAGTAGTAATTGTGAGATATGTCTAAATATAAAAATGCATCCTTAAACATCTAGACATCATTTTTAGTGCTGGTTGTAATTATTAATGTAAGAAACATGTGCAATTAAATATGCTCATAAAAATAATAGATAAATCCCTGTAACACCAGTCAGTTTGTTGCATCATTAATATCCTTCAGCATGGCAGTTTAACATGTTTTGCAGTA
Source organism: Terrapene triunguis (assembly GCF_002925995.2). Lineage (NCBI taxonomy): Eukaryota > Metazoa > Chordata > Testudines > Emydidae > Terrapene > Terrapene triunguis. The sequence continues at coordinate 19,231,766 of NW_020664448.1, forward strand.
AGTCAAGTGGAAGATAGCTAAGGGCAAAATTACTAACATTTAAGCCTCCATAACTGTTTTAGAACAACAATTGACTATTTTAAGTATCTTCTTCTGAAATATAGTTTTATCTTTATGATGCATTTTGAAACTCCACATGCCAACATATAGCTTTAATGGTGGAGCCATCCATCTCCAAAGAGAATTTATTCTTTACGTTACTGTACATGTAAACAAATTCTATCCTTTTTTGAGATAAGACTGTACTGAAAATGAAGTTTTTCTTCATAATTCATGGATTGTCTTTTAAGGCTAGAAGGTGCTATTATGATGATCTAGTTTGTTTTCCTGGGTGGAATTTTACACCGTAATTCCTGCACTGAGCCCAATAACTTGTGGTAAAACTAAAGCATGTATTTCAGTAAGATATCCAGGGTAAAAGTGCTTAAGTCCTGTTGATTTTAAAAGAGATTCCCATTTACCCACAGATCTTGATTTAAAGATTTCAAGTGACAAAGAATGCACCCATATGCATGAAGCGATGGTTAATTTTTACTTCTAGAACCCTCCCATTTGCAAACATAGTCCCCAGCATCAGCGCAGGTGGACCTTTGTGCTCCTGAAGAATCCCAGTGCATTCAATTATATTAGGGTGGGGAGTCATATTACATCAATAATTTAAAAAAAATTAAGGTGGGATGAAGTTCTAAAATATCAAGCATACATAATGAACAAATTTTGTTGTTTCGTATTTGGTAAAATAACAATACGAAAGAGCAATTGCAAAAGAGACATTTGAAAATTATAGAAGTCCTTGTTCCTAATATAGATCCTTACATCTTTGTTCTAGCAAACATTTCATTAAAATAGACCAATGCTTGCATTTCATTTTACTACTCTGTACATATAAAATGCTTTTTTGCTGTGATATATCCAAACTGGACCTTTCATTACTAATCTAGTATTGTATAGATGTGACAGCAGCCATATTGGCTGACACACTGGGGATTGAACCAGTGACCTCCAGAACTAAAAGAGTGAGCTGCTATAACTTCAGCTAAAGCTCTCTAGCTGGGACTCTAGCACTCTTATCCTCTGTGGTTTGGCTCAGAGGGGACATGTAACACACTCACCAAAGGGTTATGTATCCACAACCTGTTCATACATAAACCAGTTCTTTACGTATCCCATGTCTGTCTTCTCTCCTTTTAATGCAACCAACTGCGCATAAAATGCCTTCCCAAACCCATAGCACCTGGCCTACATCCTCTCCTTATTGAAATTCTCATGAAATACTCACTTCTTCATGCAAGCCCCACAAAAGTAATTGAGATACAATTGAAATACAGTAATTGGTTATTCCAGGTGTCTGTCTTTTAGGCCTCTGTACTGTAATCAGAGGTGAGCAAACCCTGGCACCCCTTTAGAACTCTAGTGGAGTTCCACATGGATGTAGGGGGCTGGCTGCATAGATCCAGTTATGGGATTTGCGGCCTTAGATTGTAATCTCTTCAGGACAGAAACTGTCTTGATCTCTCTTCATGTACAGCACTGATCACACTGATAGCTAATATGTATGTCCTGTTATCCCAAGAGTTGATTTGTCTGGCAGGGATCATTTTTTTGTACATAAACAAATGTACAGGTCCATAGAGAGAGGTGTGCCCATTAGTGCTCAGTATGATGTGCTTGATATATGCATAGTCTGAAGCTTTTTTTAATATCCTGATGGAATGCCAAGTGATGCTGCCTTGTGTAATTAAAATGCATAATCTTATTAGTCTGGCAGTTATGTTAAGTGGAAGTCTTAGGCTATACTGATTTTTCACTAGTATAGATAATTCCAGATGCAGGTGGCAGAAGGAGTCTATAAAAAAATATTAATCAAAGTCAGCATCCCTATTTGCACTAGCTGGCTGCCTCAGGAGACAGGCCAGGTCAAACTATCCCCATAGGAGATGGGCCCAACAGAATATGGCTGAGATACATTGGCACAACAGTGTGGTGTAGCTGGCCCTATCATTGCCCTGATGTACCTGCCCTATGGGTAGAAGATTAAATCTCCCAGTGTGATTAGTCTGGCACAATTCAGGACTACTAAATAGAGTTTTAAAAGAATAAATAAAAGGGTCACAAAACAGCTGTTCAGTCCTCATGAGTCCTTTCTGGTATCCCAGACAAACTGCATGAATTTATTTTTCTCTGAGGTTTTTAATTCTAAACAGACTGAGTCCAATACAAATATTCACGCGAGAGAGGCAGCCTTTAGATATTGCATCAATTGCTGTAGACACTCATCCTTAAGATCTCGGGTACTTCTTGGGGTCCCTCAGGTGACAGAGCTGCTTTCTGAAACTGCCTAAATAATAAAATCCCATCGAGAGAGTTAGGCATGAGAGGAAGGATTTTCTTGTTGCTAGGGAACTTTGCTGGCACTCAAATGACCAACGTTCAATTGGTCTATTACAGACTTTCCGTGTGAGTTTGGAGAAGTTGCCGAATCTCTGTGCTTCAGTTTCCCATCTGTAAACATGATAATAATGACCTACTTCAAAGGAGTGTTGGAAGATGATTTCATAAATGCTTGGGCGGCTGTCAGCTACAATAGTGAGGGGGAAGTCATGTATACACCTAGAGAGATAATGTCAATATCTTTGGACTAAAACTATGTTAACCCTTAAACAACAGATTTACAAAAAGTGCTTAGCACATGCAGCTGGCTTCAGATTTTCAAAAGGCAGCTTTCATTTAGGTACCCAAACTTAAGTGGCGAGATTTTAAAAAATGCTCTGCCCTAGCACTTCTTATCATTCTCAGTGGTACCAAAATGGGAGCTGAACTCCTGAAAATCTGTTCCTAATTTTTGTTTTACTTAGATTGTAAGCTGCCTTGGAGCAGGAACTGGTTTTTGTTCCATTTTAGTACAGTGCCTAGCACAATGGGATGGTTCAGGACTAAGGCTCCCAGACCTTATATATATATATAATAACATCCAAATAACTACACTGCTTTGATTTTCATAAGGCTCGGTAAGATACTTACACAGGTGAGTAACTTCACTCATGCTGAGTAATCCTGATAACTTTCCTCATTATGCATAAACTTACTTCCTTGCATAAGTGTTTGCAGGATCAGGCCATAGCAATACTTTAAAAATATACACATTTTGTTGAATAAATAGCTTCGGTGAAAGTCTACTATGAAAGTTTATTTATTAATGTCTTACCCTGAAATGTTTTAAGATTTCTGATCACAGCCTGTCTGGGTTCGAGCTGAACTTCAATAAAATCAAACAGTCTCCACAAAACATTTTGATTTTGGCAAATAGGTGAATTCCAACAAAACAATGTTTTATCTGAACTTTTCTGATAAGCTCTGTTCTCAATTTAATTTGTAAGAACCGTGTTCAATTTTACCTTTTCACCAAGAGGTAGCAAGAGCAAATTAACAAAAATATTGGTCAATTCTATGCTTTTCCCAGGAGATACAATTTAGAAAAGAAGGTACTTCAAATCCCAATTCATAGGGCTTTTGACACTTTAATACTCAAATATGGGCAAAGATGAAATATTGAAACAGGACTTTGTTAATTTACAGGTACCAGGTAAAATTTTCAAAAGAGTCTAAGTTTCATTGAGTCATTCAATGAGACATGGGCTCCTAAGTCATTAGCTGTTTTGGAAAATTTTACTCATTATTGGTATTCAGGAAACATCCTTGTCCTGCTTTTCAATGGTAATTTTGGGTGGTCTGCTTCCTTTGTGAGAGTGTTCAAGAGTCATTAGAACATGAGCAATATCAGTGAAAGCTGCATTACAGCTGCATATGAAATAATTTCTAAATTAAAATTTTAGAAGTTAAGTTCCTGGTTGCTCTCTCATTGAAACTGACAAACGGCTCCACTGCAGAAGAAACATTCAATAATATGTTAGCAATAAATTAAGGGCTCATACACAATTGAGCAATAAATCTGGTAAAACCTGTACTTTATTAAATTTTCTTTGCAATAGGTTGAAATGTTGTTATATCTTGAAAACAAATGCTCTCCCTATGGGGCAATAATCAATCCTACAAGATATCCTGCTGTTTACATTTGCTTGGTATGGTTTCACTTTTTTTTTCTGTAACAGATTCTGCTGATGCATTTCATTGTACAAAAGTTAATGGCATGATTTTATCACATTTTAATTTTTATTGCAATTAAACCATCTTGTAAACAATATTGCCATGCAAGATAGCAAGAAGAATTTGGACTGGACTGAGTTAATTTATCTTTGGAAGAGAGGAAAAGGGACATGGACTCAGTATAGCTTACTTACATTTACACTACAGATAGTTCCTGTTATTACCTTGGACATAGATAGACAAAGCAGTAAATTTACACATATATCTCATCAGAGATCTGGCAAGAGACAAGCCTGTGTTTAAAATCTCCATCCAGAACTGCAGTATACTGTAAGCCCATCTCATATGCATTACAATCCTTTTGGAAGAACACGTTTGGCTATTTCATAGGAGGTGTCTCTAGCACTCCTTTGTTTTGAAGTTGCTGGACTTGATCGTCTCAGATGCAGTGAAGAAGTGAGGGCCATGGAAAACTGGTTGTGGCTGCCCGATTCTTAGCTTTCCATCCCTGATGTAAGTAAGAATTGCGCAGGAGCGGAGTGTTTCATTCAGGTGCCTAAAGGACTGCGTTGTAATACCCAAGCTTAGTCAGATTTGTTAGAGGCTACTTGCAATGGTCCTTTTTGTAGGAGTCTAATCTTGGATATTTATTTCAGTACCGTTATTGATTTCATATTTTTGCCATATTAGTTAGAGTATTATTAGTAGCAGACAGACTAGTTGTACTTTAAACCAGTGTCCTGGGCTTCTCACATGAAAGGGGAAATCTTACCTGAAAATATATATGTAGTGTCTTGCTCACTGCGGGATGGACTGCCTTCTGCTTGTTCCCACTGAATGCAGATATGTGGGAACAATAGGTTCATTTCCTGCATATTTCTGTTTCTATGCGCTTCCCGAAGTCCCTTCAGCACAGCAACATGGAGTCCCACTGTCTTTCTGAACATGACTCTTTTGCTTTGTGCATAGAATTCTATATAAAGCGGAATTTATTGCTGCCTGAAGTAGCAGTGACTTGTATGTCCCCTGTGACTAATGTTACTGGCACAAGATAAGAATGTAGAGCAGTTAATTCTTGGTTCACACACACCCTTTTTTCCGCACAATGTCTATATTGTGTAAGGACTTATCTAAAGTCACACAAGTTGTACTGTTTTAACTATACTAGTAGTTAGTGGTGCAACTGCCTTAGATATTCTTAGTATTCTTGCCAGCAAGTTAAAGGAGTATGGGCTGGATGAATGGACTATAAGGTGGATAGAAAGCTGGCTAGATCATTGGGCTCAACGGGTAGTGATCAATGGCTCCATGTCTAGTTGGCAGCCGGTATCAAGCGGAGTGCCCCAAGGGTTGGTCCTGGGGCCAGTTTTGTTCAATATGTGCATTAATGATCTGGAGGATGGCGTGGACTGCACCCTCAGCAAGTTTGCAGATTACACTAAAGTGGGAGGAGTGGTAGATACTCTGGAGAGTAGGGCTAGGATACAGAGGGACCTAGACAAATTAGAGGATTGGGCCAAAAGAAATCTGATGAGGTTCAACAAGGACAAGTGCAGAGTTCTGCACTTAGGACGGAAGAATCCCATGCACTGCTACAGACTAGGGACCGAATGACTAGGCAGCAGTTCTGCAGAAAAGAACCTAGGGGTTACAGTGGACAAGAAGCTGGATATGAGTCAACAGTGTGTCCTTGTTGCCAAGAAGGCTAACGGCATTTTGGGCTGTATAAATAGGAGCATTGCCAGCAGATCGAGGGATGTGATCATTCCCCTCTATTCGACATTGGTGAGGCCTCATCTGGAGTACTGTGTCCAGTTTTGGGCCCCACACTACAAGAAGGATGTGGAAAAATTGGAAAGAGTCCAGCGGAAAGCAACAAAAATGATTAGGGGGCTGGAGCACATGACTTCTGAGGAGAGGCTGAGGGAACTGGGATCGTTTAGTCTGCAGAAGAGAAGAATGAGAGGGGATTTGATAGCTGCTTTCAACTACCTGAAAGGGGGTTCCAAAGAGGATGGATCTAGACTGTTCTCAGTGGTAGCAGATAACAGAACAAGGAGTAATGGTCTCAAGTTGCAGTGAGGGAGGTTTAGGTTGGATATTAGGAAAAACTTTTTCACTAGGAGGGTGATGAAGCACTGGAATGGGTTACCTAGGGAGGTGGTGGAATCTCCTTCCTTAGAGGTTTTTAAGGTCAGGCTTGACAAAGCCCTGGCTGGGATGATTTCGTTGGGGATTGGTCCTGCTTTGAGCAGGGGATTGGACTACATGACCTCCTGAGGTCCCTTCCAACCCTGGTATTCTATGATTCTATGATATATTGTTATAAAAGTGCTTGTACTGGTATAGCGTATTCCCATTCAGGAAGAGAGAGAAACTATGCCACAATAAGGCACCTTTATAGCAGTATAGCAGTGTCCATACTAAGGATTGCATCAGCATAACTGGTTTAGTCAAATATCTTTTTAAAAAATCTAATCTTCATGGATAGAAGAGAAACTGGAAAGTTTGATCCCTAAAAGCTCAAAACCCAGAAAGCAAATATAATGCACTCCAGATTTATCAGTAAAATCAGTATTTTAAGGAATATAACTCAGGATTTTTGAGCGCTTGGCTTTGCAGTACTGCATGAGTATTGAAACTTGAAGTATTTAGGCACCCATCCAGTTCAGAAACAGAAACGAGATTATGCACCCATACCTACTAGCTTCAATAGAGCATATTGGGTGCTGAATACCTTGAATGAACTGTCCACAATCAATCCATGGAATTAAAACAAATTGCTAAATAATTATTTGGATATTATGCAAGTCCCCCCCCCCAGACCCCCCCCCAAACACAAGAAAATTGAAAACTGCTTTTGATGGTTCTTTGAACAAAAAAAAAAACCTAGATTTGCTGGATAAATTACTAGTGGCAAATTATTTGCTCCATTTTAATTTTAGATGACTAGTTTCTAAAAATTGCTGGCAGGCAAAATTCATCTCGTCCTTATCTAACAAACTGTTCATGAATCTGCATATCCACGGTAAGAGATCAGAATATATATAATAGAGACACCATCTTTCCTTTTAATAAGTAACAAAATGACCTCAGAGCTTATTTCAATCACATTATGCAAAAGAAATCTATAGTATTTAATATCCTTGGGATGCCCTCATGGCTTCCAATGCACTGCTTTACCAGTCAAGCTGATGAACCTATCCCAAACAGACCGAATTTCAAGTCTCAGGGTTCAAATTTATATGCAGATCTACATGATTTGGGGGGAAAAGAGGGATTCGGATAAAGTGATATTTAAAATAATTTTAAGCAGCATTTGCCTGGCGGGGCTGTTCTTAAAGAAACTATATTCTTGCCACCCAGTGAGTGATTCCATATCAAGTTTCTTATGGGAAAATTTAAATATTTATGTAGGGTGTTCGCAACAAAGGGCAGGAGCCTGAAGTCTCTGATGAGAGCATGCATCTTAGGGATAAACTAAACTGTCCTGGAAAGAAGGTTGTGTAGTTTTCAAACCAGAGTAGCTTATTATTGCTTGTATAAATGTTTGTCTCTTTCCCCCGCCCCCAATTTAGTTTTAGGAATACACACCTTATGACATGCCCTTGAGATAGGAATATCCATTAACCATTCATACCCTAAAGGCTGTACATGTTTCAGCAGTCTCATTTGTTAAGACAAAATATAAAGAAGATCTTCTGTATAGGCTTAATTCTATTTGTCTCTTGTGGAAGGTTCAAACACTTATTTTCCTTGGGCCAGATTTTGATCTCAGCTGTATTGGTATAGATCCCATTTGACTTTAATGGAACCAGTATGTCACCCCTGTAGCAACTCTATTGACATGAAGTGAGAATCTAGAATCTAGCCCCATATTCCCATATGTTTTTATTATCATCTAGTTTTCTATCGTTGTTCTTGGAAAGCACTGCTATCGAGCTCGGTGCTGTACTGGGACAATGACAAGCCCTCTTTTCTTGTCCTCCATTTGTCCAGTTACACTAGGAAGTAGAAAGTGGCAATATGCAAAATACTGCAAAGTAATCCCTATAGGTCCTGTATCTCCATTATTCTGGCATGTGCTCCTTTGTCCAAATGCCCAGCATAATCCATATTTAGAAAGTATCTGGAAGAGCCAGGGAAAGTATAAAAGGCTGAAGCAGCAGTTGGGCAGGCAGGACAAGCATTCAACATTGGCAGAGACTGAGAAAGCATTTTAAAGTGCCAAGATAGCTGTTAAGGAAAGGTTAAAGAAGTCAAAGGGGAAATGTGAGACTACAGTAGTGTAACGCTTGTATTTCTAGGAAGAACATTGATCCAGGTTTAGAGATGAAAAATTAACTCCAATTTTCACAAAACCTCCAAACAAACAAGGAAGGGGGGTAAGAAATACAGTAGAATCTCTATTTTATGAACTAACTGGGGACCAAGGAGTTCATAAAATAGAAAAGTTCATAAAATCACACATCTCAAAATTACAGTATATACAATGCATTGCTTTCTTCTTGCCTATCTAACCACTGCAAAGTGATTTCCAGCAGATGAAAAGCATTGGAATGTGAAGGGTTGGCGACTTGGTCTTTACAGACATCACTTTATGTGATTTTTCCCCCCCTTCTCAGGAAAAATGGTTTGTATAACTGGTGGTTCATAATATTGGTGTTATAAAATCAAGGTTATACTGTAGGATTGTTTTTATACCACCTAAGAAAATATGACATGACAAATAAATACCCAATATGTGTGTGTCCAATATATATATTGGACACCAAGTCTCTGGTGTCTACATCTTTCATGTTTCAGAAAGTCTGAGTGACTCTGGTATTAATGGCTTGGAAAATTCTCCCATTCTACTTTAGACAGTAGTGCAGTCAGATGTCTAAGCTGTTATACTGCCCAAGTCAAGTTAGATTTCTCAAATCAACAGTTTTTATAAAAATAGCTCATGCCCAAGATTTTCAAAAGTAATGATTGTTGCCTCGGTTTTTGGGGTGCCCAGCTTGAAAGACTTAATTTTCAGAGGGCGGATGTTTAGCACTTTCTAAAACCAGGTCTTTTTAAGGTGTCTCCATGTGGGTACCTCACAACTGAGACATCCCAAAACAATAATAACTTTTGAAAACCTTAACCCATTTATATAAATCAAAATTAATTTTGAGCTGTGTCCCAGTTGCAAGGCTAGCTGCATCTCTTCCCTCCTCCTGATCTCCCTAGCTAGGTTTACTATAAGAGCGGAGGTGTGATTGCTCATGTACTCAGACTTGCACTAGCTCTCATTGAGCCAGCATAGGTATAAATTGCAGTTTAGCCATGGTAGGCTGGGTAGTGGCAGCAGAGGCATAGTTGTGCTGAGTAGAAACCCACTTGAAACTTGTGGGTACATACTCAGCAAAGCTAAGCCACGCTTCTGCAGCTGTCCGTGCTACCACAGCTATGCTACTATTTATACTTATACTTGTAGCTCGATGATAGCTAGTGTGAGCATCTGTACACTAGGATGACCAGATGTCCCAATATTAGGGGCTTTGTCTTATATAGTCAACTATACCCCCCCCCCAAAAAGAAAAAGTGTCCCAATTTTTCACTCTTGCTATCTGGTCATGCTAGCGTACACAAGAAGGGGAATTGCACCCCTAGCTTGTTGTGTGGACATAACTTCTGAGCGCACCCCCCTCAGGTGTTAGGCATCGTGCCTTTTCTCCCCTGGAGTGTGTAGAGATTAGATCCAGCCCACCGTGGTTGTGAGGAATGGCAGACTGTCTTTATATGCTGTTTACACGGACCCTTACTTCCTTGCTCTATGGCCCCTTGTGATCACCCTGAATAGTGGCTCTAAATATTTACAACAAGGACCATACAGTAGAATTCCTCAGATCTCCCTCTCTTAGGCCAGGCTCTGGCCTACAGTATGCTGTGGCTCCATTGTCCACAGGTCTGACTGGATGCAGCACCTGTGGTTCTTCCCTTCAGCAGTCTGCGACCAGTGATGTGCAGTGATCAGACTGCCTTCTTAAAACCAAAGTATTCTTTACCTTAATAGTAGGAACAAAACATTTAGAGAAAAAAGATTTTTAAACGCCTATCTTACCATCCCCTGATGACAGTCTAAGCAGGCTTAACTTCTTCAGACACCCCAGTGAGTGCTCTGTCTCAGTATGGTTTCCCCAAGCAATTTCCTCCTCTCTTCAGAGAGAGTGAGAATACCTTCTAATCCAGGCAGAATTCCTTTGCCCTTGTCAGTTACTGGGCTTTGACCCTGCTTGTCAAAAGGGTAGAATCTTCAAAGCTAAAAGTTCAGGCATTGACTCTTAACACCCTTAAGTGTTTACTGAGGAATGGCTTATTGTGAGATATTGTTTCCCATCTTTCTTGTTTTCGCCCCCCCCCCCCCCACGGAAACCCTCTATTGCATACAGTAAGCGTCCCAGTAACCAGGTCAACATACAGAATTCACAGATGATTACAGAGCCACTCCATTGGTGTCACAACCTGTTTTTACTTTATTAAGTTTGTTCGCTGGAATTTGAATTTTTGTTTTGTTTTGCTAGGTTTGGGATAAGTAGGTCACAGCTAAGTATTTTCAGTTTGGAGCTGGAAAAAATCTTTGGGGCAGATCTGCAGCTGGTGCAAACTGTCATAGCTCCATTGAACTTCAATGACATGTTCATGAAAAATTCATCATGTTTTCTGAGCAGCTACAGAGCTTTTTTTAGAAAAATCCAATTTTAAAATTCTTTGAGAAACAGGGACACATTTTTCAAAACATTTTTTTCATTTTTAACAGCAGTTATTTATTTTCATAGTTTCATAGACTTCTAGCCCAGAAGGGACCATTAAATCATCTAGTGGTCTCACCCACTGTATAAGATAGGCAATAGAATTTTATATAGCTACTTCTCTACTGAACCAAAACTTATTTTCTTAGTTTTTCCAAATGAAAATATGCCTCAGGTTTTTGAGGAATTTTTGAGCTAACAACAAACCAGGAATTAATATTGTTCATAGTACGATTTAGAGTTCAACTGCTTCTTTTGTTAGTAATGTCACTATCATTTCAGAAATAGTTTTTGAGATAGTCTCACACTTCCCTTTAGTCCTGGAAACACTTTTCCCCCTGTTCTTGCAACAGAAAAATCACCAGAATTTTACTTACAATTTCTGCTTTGTGTCTTATAAAAATGGGGATAGCATTGCAGAAAAAAAGAAAAAAGGAATGATGTATTCTACAAGTTTTAACAGAAATGGCCATAAGGAAAAAAAAAGTTAAATATTAATGAAAATATTTATTTCCCATAGGTCTGGCCAGCAGAGGATGCTGAAAGAGATAACTCACCCTACCCAGGGAACATACTGACTGAAACACAGATTATCACAGAAGTGAAAAACAAAGGCAGCTGGCATTAATAATTAATTGAGGAGGGTTCCCTGTGGAGGTTTAGATGAGCTGCAGTTATGTTCTATTTCAGAGGAGCATATATTAACATGTACACCTCATATTAAGTATGCCCAGTCTAAGATACCTGAAAGGAAAAACAATCCCAAATTGTGAATCTTTATTTGTGTTGAGTGCTGCACCTGGCCTGCTATATAAATGAGAGCTGACAAGTTACACCTTTAGAGTGTTTCAAGAATAACTTTTCTAGTATATAAATAAATGCAGCCTTTCCTTGTTCATGCAGTGTGTGTGTGTTTGTGCATGCATAGAAGAGGGGAGATTGGCGACATAGCTCACAAGTAGAGATGTTCAGAGTGCATTTTAAAGGGGATGATTTGGCAGAAAGATTCTTGTACATTCTTCGAAGCATTTAAATGATTTTGCTTCGACTGTGTTGCACCCCGTCAGCATCCACTTTCTGTGATTATTCTAATGAATGAGTGAGGTCACCACAAGGGAAATGTTGATGTGCTAAACTGTGCCACTTAGCTAATGGTTCCAATTAAGGGTTGTAAGCGAACCACATTGAGTCTGAGGGAGTTAGGGAAGTGATTCACATTCCCTCCCTAAATGGCCCAGTGCACAGTACAGAATGCTGCATTCTGGGTCTGCTCTTGTGGCAGGTGCTGATGGGGGCCCATGCACTTCAAGAGGTAAAGGTTCGTTGAGTTCACTTGCATAAGGGCCTGTTATGACTATGGTCCAGCTGTAAGCAATTATGGCAGAATAGCCAGGGAAAGCTCATCCAATCATGGAACAGAAATATAGCTATGTGGCCCTAGTCAAAACAACTGGACATTTGAATTATGGATGCTGACTACCTGAAGCAATACAGTGAACAATCTGTAGGTTGCAATCTGTTAATATAGTTGTAATTGTTACAGTAGTATCTAGGAACCATAATCAGAGATCGGGCCTGTAAGCAAGAAGAGTTTCTTCCCTAAAAATCTCCCAAACTAGGTATTAGACAAGACTGAATAGTTGGGTGCGATAGACAAAACAATGGGATGGGTGTCAGCTTGGGTGGATAAGGTAAATAAAAAGAGTTATTTTCTATAAATGGCGGTTGTATCAAACATCCACCACGAGATTTCAAACAGTGAAAAATTAGTGGAGATTGCAACCTATTTTGGCACAATTTGCAAGCAGTGGAAGTGGTTGAATTTGGTGAACTAGTTGTTCTTTGCAACTATTTCATCCACCTCTAGAAAATACCAAGAGAGTGCTTCAAGGACACGGGGGAAAAATATTCAGCTGCATTTGTTACACCTGCTGATGAAATGTGCAGTGTGCACTTATAACTCTGGGCTCCAGGAGAAACAGGAATGTAGGGCCCTGACACACCTCTGCCTTTGGAGTGAAGAACTAGGGCTCCTTAATCTCCAGTGCAGCTACACAGTGGCATTCACAAGTTAGCTCTTAACATAGGTAGGTACTGTGCTACACTGTATTTTTCTTGAGAATCTCTCAAAATACCTCCCTTTCAAAATGTCACCTCCCACTTTACGTAAAGAGCTCTTGGGATTACACTAGGATCTAGGGAGTTTTTTTGAATAGCCTATCATATTTTTGTGATATGTTTTTACTTCTCCTAACAGACTTTGTCTTGTATCTCCTTAGATTGAGCTTTAATGAAGAAACGTCAAAGCTGCTAACAATCACACAAACAGGGATTCAAGACCTTTGTGACCAATGATGTGGTCGTCATGGAGACTGGTTCTGTTTCTGTCACTCACTGGGTGTCTTTCAGGTAAGAAAACCAAAAACTTGTGTTACCGTTTTAAGAATTCCTGACAAGTAGAAAATGGAAATATAACAGCAAAATTACTGCAAAGAAAAATGAACAAACCATGTCAATTAGCATTTAACCAAAAACTACTAATGTTATCAGCCTATTTATTAAGATTATAATTGCTTAATACGAAGTTGAACAAGTATTGCCCACTTGCCATTAATCTTAATGTTTCTCAGGTTTACTTTTAATTTGTAAGGAAGAATGGAAGAGTTAGTTACTTATCCATTCACAAAAGAATATCCTAATTTTTACAGCTCCAGAGAGAAAAATCTGCTTGGGAAATAATTGATCTAGCAAACTGCATTGAAAGGGCTGATAACTGCAGCATTGTTTGGTGATTCTGGGCTGTGAAATTCTCAAACCCTTACCATGTTCTGTATCTGGAAACAAATTATGGAGTTGATTTTTCTTTCTAAAATGATGTGTGTTATATTGATATGCACTAATGATTCTGTTTTTGCCTGCAACAGTATTCCTTTGAGCTTTTTTCCCTTGGCTTTAACTTAGTATTATCTTTTAAAGTAAACAAATTGTGTTGCTTTATACTCAATAATCGTTTAATCTTTCCATCTGGGGATTCCTGTAATTTGATATTATGTTATCCACAATTGATCTTTCATCTGCCCCTAGCTTTATCTTCTTTCAACTTCCCAGTTTCCAGAAATTGATTTTTTTTCAAAGTATTTTTATTTATCTGCCTTCATCTACAATAACCAAAGCTGAAACAGTCTAAATATTATTGGTTGGATCCTTTATGTGACAAATGCTTCTTTATACAAGTTGTGCTTCTAGCTTCAGGATAATAATAATATCTAGCTCTTATATCACATTTTTCATAAATAGGATCAGGCCCTATGTTCTGGAATTATAAATCCTTGCACAACTCCACAAAAATGTCCCTAACCTTGATATCCCATTCATTTCTTCCTGGTACTGCTAGCTCTCTGCCTTTTTCAGTGCTTTCCCTTTTGCCCTATGCTAGTTCACCATGCCACTGTCTTCTCATTCAGCTATCCCCCAAAACTTTTATTCCATGATACCTGCAAGAAGTCAGTTAGCAATAATAGTAAGTAAAATAAGATAGGTTGATTATGTGCCCTGGATAAAATTGTTTTGGGTGCAGTAGACCAGAATATGTTTGTATATGTATATCGAGGGGAGGAGATGGGAGAATTGTGTGTGTGTGTGTGTGTGTGTGTGTGTGTGTGTGTGTAAACAATATAGATAAAGTCTTTCCCATCCTGGGTTTCCCAGTACAGATTGTAAACTCTTTTAGAAAAATGGACTGTCTTTATTTTTGTGTCCTATATAACACATTGTCAGTGTTTAGAAAGTAATGTTTGTACTCCAGTGATTCCAAGAGTAGTCCTCTATCGCAGTGGTTCTCAACCTTTCCAGACGACTGTACTCCTTTCGGGAGTCTGATTTGTCTTGCGTACCCCAGGTTTCACCTCACTTAAAAACATAGGCTTTGGCTTTGGGCCTGCTAGGTGGGGCACGGGTATCGACTTTCTGCCCTGGTCCCAGCAAGTTTAACACCGGCTCCAGCGACCCACAGTTTGAGAACAAACTCACCCACAGTTTGAGAACCACTGATATATTATATAGAACAGTATAAACAAGTCATTGTAGGAAATTTTAGCTTGTAACGATTTCACTAGTGTTTTTTATGTAGCTTGTTGTAAAACTAGGCAAATATCTAGATGAGTTGATGTACTCCCTGGAAGACCTCTTTGTACCCCAAAGGGTACGTGTATTCCTGGTTGACAACCACTGCTCTGTTGTAGATATAATCTAGTTAATTAACTTTAATATTCTTAAATGCAAAACTTCACTTTGATTTTTATATTTGTTTTTACTATAAACATTATAGACAGTAAACACAAAGTTCAGAGCACTCTTTGGAAATCAATAATTAGAAACAAGAATCTCTGATGTAAGCATTGTATCTTCAGCCTTGCAACTTATATGAAAGTCACAATTAAAAAGCCAATATTTGGCATAATATTGCACAGTGGAGTCCCTGATCCTGCAGCGAACTCCATGTGGAAGGAATCCCTGTGCTCACATATTTGATGAGCGTATACACAGATAATGGGATCAATTGGACACAGTCAACTGCAAGACTGGGACATTAGACACCATGGTCATTTCCAACTTTTTAATGCTGACAATTGACGCAGATTATACCATTTCATTATAAGTGCTCTGAAGCAAATTTGAACACAATTAAGGAAGTAGTCTTAACTGTTTGCCTCACTGATTCCCTGTTCAGATACATATGAAACTAAGGAGATTAAAAAACATTTAAAATATAAGCAATGATAAATGTCAAACATTGATTCAAAAAGTCTTGAACAGAGTTTGAAATATTCCAGTTTACATTGAACATTAATTTGGCTAAAGAATAACACCCTGAAAGCACTTGCCAATCAGCCAGACATTATATTTAATTGAAATACCTATTCTCTCTCTTGTTTTTATTCAATATTTATTCCTGCCAGGTATTCAAAACACTCCTGTTCTTCCATCTCTGATTTGTTAACTAAATCCCAGTCTATTATTATTTTTGGTTGTTTAAGGATTATTCCATATTATGTGGCAGGTTAGAATTCAGTAAATAAATCATTTTTACTTCAAAACCATTTTTCATATATCATTATAAATAATTTAGAGCAACACGTCTGTTTCTCTCAAATGCATTAGATAATTGTCACAATAACTGCAGCATCTTCAGGTGCTACTTAAATCACATCTCATCTGAAAACTTAATACCATAAGATCTTAAGTTAACCTGAGATGATAAAATTGGATTCGAACCTGATAGGATCAGATTGTCAAAGTAAGTTATAATTCTAATAATGCACAGTCTGTGTTCCTTTTGACATTTGATCACATAATTCTGCAATTACAGCTGCTGTTATGTCATTGCAGTCACTGAAGTATGTTTGCTGCTGCAAATACTTTCTGCTATTGATTTTGTTCAACATGGCCTACTAAGTTAGATGCTTTAGAATTTTATTTTCAATATTCTCAACTGCACATTTTTCAAAAGTAAAGTATTAGATGTGGATGCTGATGCACTAAGATAAAGGACTTTCAATTCCTGTTATTTCAGGCCATATTCAGATTCAGGAATTAACCATTATGTCACCAGGTCACGATAGTATTCCTTCAGGCAAAAAAGTTGAGTTCTTGCATTGACTTTGCACTGTTGAGGGGAGGCATCCTAATATGAATACAGAGACTGCGTGTCTTGTGTGTGCATGAATGCACTAAATATGTTTCTGGGCAATGGGGAAAGTTATTTGTAGGTGGAAAAGCAAGAGCAGAAGATAATGAAATTTAAAAATAAATAAGGCAATGCAAGCCTGTGTGACTTGTTAGATATGCAAGAATCCTAATGTAAGCTACAATCATCTGAGAGTTTACAAAGCACCCAAAACTCCTGTTTTTTGTAACAAGTGACTTATGAGTTATCCACCAGCATAGTTCAATATGCACTAGTTCTTGCTGGGTATGAGTGAATGTTAATACATATAGAATTCCCAGATCAAAGCTGATTTTGAAACCTGCAATGGCAAAAAATAGTTGCATTTCCAAAAGTGATAACTTTTTTTTTAGAAGAACTGATATCTGGCATAAACAGTTTCTCTGAGCCACTTAAAACTTTGCAAGAATAAAAGGTTTTCTTTGGCAACAGACCACATGTATAACATTTCAGACAGAATGGATCTTCTTTGCAGAATATGATGATGGTGGGGGAGAGGGGGCATTGAAGCTTCCTTATAAATGATGGAAAGTGTTTTACCATCTTAATTAAATTCACACTGCATCCTATGCTTTATGTTCTGTAAAACCATTATATTTTGCAAGATGTACAATACGTGCTAAGTGAGCCTTTAAGTATGTGGTGAAGTTGACATGCCAATGTAGCCAGTCAGTCATGTATAGTGTATGTTCTAATGGCATGTCGCTTAGACATAATGGGCACTATCAAGGATCCCCAGTTGGATTTACTGAGGAGATATAGATGACCCCTGGGGCTTGTGGATCAGCCTGATTTACCTTGAGACAGTGGCTGGGCATTAGGAATTCCTTTCTATCATGAAAAGGAGATGAAGTTGCTGCAGGTGCTGGGAGTTATTACTGTGTTGTGGTTTCTTTTATTGCTGCAGATTATTTTTTCAAGCTAAATTGGAGGTGAGGAAAGATTAGAGGACTAGTTTTGCTTGAGGACTGCATTGCATCTGGGCCAAGGATATGGGGAAACTATAAAACCCTCTTTTTGTGAGCAATTGCAATATAGAGATATTGTGAACTGTAAGATAATGGACCAGCAAGGACTGGACTAGCCTGTTCCTGGTTTTGAGCTCAGGGAGGCTTTGATAACTGATAAACTAGATTAGAGCTCAAATCTGGTTTAGAAGGGCCCATTTAAACCTACAGCAAATGATTCAGAAATTTTGTTCTGTATGGTCTTGGTTAAGTTTTTTTAGATGAAATTCTAATTATAAAAGCACTTGTGTGTATGCAGGCATTGTGTCATTGGCATTACCAAACAGGTATGAAGGTTTGTTTATCTTTTTTATTAATGGAAAAGCCTAGAATACGGTAAAATTTCTTACACTTAACATTTGATTCTCTGACTAGTTTGTGGGACCTCCTATTACATACCCTGCAAACTCCAATAGTTTTAACTACAGCAGTGTCTTGCAGCATGTTTGGGGCATGTGCATTGAAGGGGGATGAGAAGGGAAATTATGGGATTGTTTTACTATCCATTCTTTTAATAATCTGGTGTGTGTGTGTGTGTGTGTGTGTGTGTACACACAGGGATATTAACTTATTTTTGGCTCATACTGCAGATAACTAAGCAAAGCATCTCTTTTTTATTGGAATTGTTAACATTCAGTTGCCTTGGTAGTTCAGACAAGCTGAAATTGAATATGCTGAACATTACTTTAAATTAGTGCTACCTAACCTTGGAATAAATTAAATGTGCATGTCTCCTTGTGTTTAACTAAACTGAGAAATGTTTGTAAAAAGAAAACAAAAACCACATCAAATTATACCTAATCAGCACTGGGTTAATAGAATCAGTAGGCTTTTATTTGCATATACAAGACACCATTGAAAGAAGCTGGTTTGAGACTATGATACCCTGCCATTCTTTTCTATAATTATTACAACTTGTGTCAACATGCTTCAAAGTGTAAAGAAATGCTAATGACAGGATAACACAATGAATGCCATTTGCATGGGTTTCTCTTTCTTGATCTACCATATATCCCTCATGTCTTTTTTGGTCCCTTATCCTAATTAGGGCATAGAATCATAGACTTTAGGACTGGAAGGGACCTTGAGAGGTCTTCGAGTCCAGTCCCCTGAACTCATGGTAGGATTAAGTATTATCTAGATCATCACTGACAAGTGTTTGTCTAACCTGCTCTTAAAAATCTCTAATGACGGAGATTCCACAACCTCCCTAGCCAATTTATTCCAGTGCTTAACCACCCTGACAGAAAATTTTTCCTAATGTCCAACCTAAACCACCCTTGCTGCAATTTAAGCCCATTGCTGCTTGTCCTATCCTCAGAGCTTAACCAGAACAATTTATCTTGCGCCTCCTTCTGACAACCTTTTTATGTACTTGAAACTGTTATCATGTCCCCCCCTCAGTCTTCTCTTCTCCAGACTAAACAAACCCAAATTTTTCAATCTTCTTTCACAGGTCATGTCTTTAGACCTTTAATAATTTCTGTTGCTTTTCTCTGGAGTTTCTCCAATTTGTCCACATCTTTCCTGAAATGTGGCACCCAGAACTGGACGCAGTACTCCAGTTGAGACCTAATCATTGCTGGGTAGAGCGGAAGACTTACTTCTCGTGCCTTGCTTACAATACTCCTGCTAATACATCCCAGAATGATGATCACTTTTTTTGCAACAGTGTTATACTCTTGCCTCATGTTTAGGTTGTGGTCCACTATGACCTCAGATCCCTTTCCACAGTGCTCCTTCCTAGGCAGTCATTTCCCATTTTGTATGTGTGCAACAGATTGTTCCTTCCTAAGTGGAGTGCTTTGCATTTGTCCTTATTGAATTTCATCCTATTTACTTCAGACCATTTCTCCAGTGTGTCCAGATCATGATTTTCCCTGCTGCATGAGGACTGGGCTATGGAGAGACCCAATGTGAAGCATTTCATAATTCATGATAGCACAACATTGTGGCTGGAGACCTGCAAGGCTAAAGAAGTGGAGGATCTATCCTGGGTAATTTGGGGCAATGCCCATTCAGTAAAGTGAGAAAACTCCGAAGTGCCAGTCACAGCTTTTAACTCATATGAAGGGTCCATGTCTGTGGCATCTATGCTGTATCCCTCAGTAGCAAGCTCCAAATCAGAAACGATTGAATTTTTCTGAATAGTTTTTCAGCTACTATACAACACTGAGGGGCACTTACAAAGGTGCCTCTAAGTAGTAAGCACATATAGTACTAAGGCAAGTTTAAATGTACTGCCTAAATTTTTGATCTACAGCTGCTATTCAGCTGGGCTGTTCTCGTCTCTTAAAATAGCCTCACTCTCCATCTGGCTAGCTGGAGGCTTCTAATATAGCTAACTGGGAGCATTACTATTGGCCTCCAAATATTTCCCAAGCCTGCTCAATATGTTACTTTCAGAATTTCAGCAATTGCCAGCATTAAAGTTCATAGCCTAAAGGTTCATAAACGTATTAGCCAAATCATGTAAAAGATGAATGACACTTGATAGGTGATGGGAAGAAAAATAGGCCTGGCCTGTTTCGTCAAGTCCATTCTATGCCACAGCTGACGGTTTGTTTAGTGCTTAATTTGTAATGAAAGAGGTGCCAGGGCTCAGGCAATTTGGTGCCAGGGCTCAGGCAATTTTTTACTTTCATAACTGATGCAGCAAGACCAGAAGTGCCGGAGCTATGACCTGCCAAGCCTAGATGTGCCGGGGCTCAGCGCTGGCAAGCCTTGGCACAAATTAAGCACTGAGTTTGTTCCTCTGCCAAGTGGATGATGTACTGTTGAAAAGAGAATGTCTGTCATTGACAAGCTCATGCAATTACTATCTGTCTTCCTTTGACAATATGGCAAATAGCAGGGAACTTTGTCTTCTTTGGCAACTGGTATATGGAAGGTCAGGTGGAAAACGCAACCAGAAAGAAATATACATAAGAACTGGTGACAGACAATGTTAAACTTGTTGGTACTGCTGCTGCTCCTACTGCAGAGAAGAGAAAACATGCTTTAACTGCTCTGCAAGCTGTCCTGAAGCAGCGTATTTCCAGACATCTGCCCGTACTAACGCAGGAGAAGTCTGTCACACTGCCTGAGCCCAATACAGACAATCAGACACATGTTCATTTTGCTGGGTTCAATATGCAGTTGGTCAAGAAAAAAAAATGTACTTCTCTACTGAATTTTATTTGTTATATTTTTGCACATTGTATTATTTCTATCTGAAATGAGGGGAAAAAGGCAGAAGTTGTCTACACTTGTCAGATACCTGGTGAGTTTTAAAATTAATCCATCAGAGGATAATAGAGTTCAAAATCCTAGGGGAATGTGGGTGGAAAGTGTATGCTCAATATATTTAAAATTATAGCAGGTGAATTGGAATTTTTTTCTAAAGCATTAGTGTGCTGGGTCAGATTGTTTTTTCTTGCAGGTAATTTTTATTGGTTCACAGTAATATGTAGTTTTCTTTTTATATAGTGATATACAGGGCTTAATCCTACAAGGTGCTGGGCCCTCCAGCATGGGGTCAGCCAAGCATGTAAGCAAGGGCTTAACTTTAAGCATTAGTAGTTCCATTAAAATCAATCACATGCTTCCAAAGCACTCAGCACCTTGCAGGATCGAGGTCATAGCAAAAAGTGAGTTGTGTGCTGTCAGAGATTCAATACATTTCATTCAACTTTTTGTCAGGAGTCTAGTGGGCTGTTTTATTAAAAAAAAAAAACTAAAAACTTGTTTTTTTATAAATTGGCCTTAAATGTCTGCAATTACATCACATCCATTTACAATCAATTAAAAAAGTCCTATATGTTCAAAGCCCATGTTCTTTTATTTTCTAATTTTAGTACCCGTAGGCGTCATTAAAAAAAAAAACCTCTTACCAAGCATATAAGCCAAAGGGGAGCAGCCATCATGACAAGTGCCAGACTGGGGCGGGTATGACAAAATATACCCCTCCTCCCCCCAATTAGTTTTGTGATACCCACTGGACAGTGGAGACACATACACCCCCCTTCCCCCCCGGGCTGTTATTGTCAATTCCGCCACTTCTGACAAAAAATTGAATGTCCATCTTCATCCTCATTGTCCCCTTATCATTTGCAAGATCCATCTCCTGTGCCACAAATAGTTTATTACTACAGATAATGTAGTACAATGTTTATACATTATTTTCCATTGCTTTGAAAGTGATATGATTTAGTGAATATTTTTGTTTTTGTTGTAATAGTAATCATAAACCTAATGCGAATTTATATAACCAAAACTAACTATAGAAGATATAGTTAAACAATGTACTTGCTTGTATTAAGGTCTTGACTCTACTCTGCCTTAGGTTGTTTTTTACAGTGGTGTAAGTCCAATGACTTCAAGGTGGGTGTTGTAGGAGCATGGCCCTACTACATCCCTATTTATTCTTACAGTAAAACTGTAGACACTGCACTGTCAGAGGTCCAGACATAACCTGGAGTGAAATATAAATCTCCATTTTTATTTTTAGGAATGAGAAAATTCCTCCTACCTTCCATCTTTATAATTAAACGATTCTTTATTGAAGGACAGATCCTTTCTTTATTGTACAGAATCTCCCACAGACATCAGTGGGGGTTGCACATGCACAAGGTTTGGAAAATGGATATTTGCTGGCATTTCTATTCTAGTGTGTTAGCAGAGACAATTTACCACCTCTTAATCTGTCTTGAAATTTCCTAATCTTAGAGATTTCAGTTTGTTTATTTTTCCAGTCTTAAATTATTAGTTAATTAAACAATGCATTTTTAAATAAACATTGCAAAATATACTAAAGACTGTGATGGCTCACAAACAAACCCTATGGCTACTTTTAGACTTGCATTAAAGATGTTTTGAGGGTGATAGACCTGTTCTAACAAGAAGTTTAATGTATTACCAGTGGTCCCCAATGCAGTGCCCATGGGCACCATGGCGCCCGCCAGGGCATTTATGTGCGCCCGCCTAGTGCCCAGCAGGGGAGAGAAGCCGCGGCCCCACTACTGCCAGGGACAGAGAACTCCGGGGCTGCAGGCTGCGGGCGCCGGTGTTCTCGGTCACCGGCAGGCACGGGGCCCGCCTAGTGCCCAGCAGGGGAGAGAAGCCGGGGCTCCGTGCCTGCTGGGGACAGAGTACTCCGGGGCTGCCGGCGCCATGTTCTCTGTCCTCGCGGCTTCTCTCTGGCTTCTCTCTTCTCTCTGGATTCATACATTATGTAATATTAAATATGATGTTTTTCGTATTATTTAATGTACAAATACAAAATAAGCCTTGAAAAATTGTTGGCGCCCGCCACACTCTTCTGAATACATGAATGTGCTACTGGCCACAAAAAGGTTGGGGACCACTGTATTAGACTGTAGTGCAACTTTTTTAGATAGAGATTTTTTTTAAAGTGTCATACATTACTAGAAGTGGTTTGTCTTCTCTTTTTAAATGTCTAAAGAGAGTAGTAATGTTTGAAAATCTAGATACTTGAAAACAGGAGGATATTTTCTCTTCAGATTAAAATATTGCCAGCTTTTTCTTCTAATCTACAGTAGTTAAGTATCCCTCTAAATGCCACAGTTAAAGATACACTGACTTGGTGCATTGCTTAAGAGATATAGAACCTCCTAGCTATCAATAACTGCTTGTTGTTAACATCTGAAGCGTGTTTCTTGCTCTCAGTCTAGTCTGGGTGACAAGTATCACGATCTGATGTCCTACATCTTGAACCCAGGCCAAGGGGTCCCCAGTCAATTGCCACATCCTGGCTTCCACCCAATGGCTACTGAAATGGGTGGGCTAAGAAGCTACTAGGGCTATAGCTCCAGCCAAGGCACCACCCATGGGAGCTCTGATTGGTGGATTGCCCAGCTCCACTGATTGGTCCAACTGTTCTGTTTAAGCCACGAGGAGGAACAGGAAGTTTGTCTAAGCAACGAAGTGGTTTCCTCTTGTGGCTACATTGGACCCTGTTTGTGCCTGCCTCCTGCACCCAACCCTGTTCCTGGTTCCTGTTGTACTTCTGACTCCTGCCTGACCCCCAGCTTCACTCCTGTTCCAACCATACTTCTGCTATGTGCTTGATCTTTGCCTCTTCTTCTGCACTTACACCTTACCTCCAATCCGAAGTGTCCATTCCTGACTCCAACCCTGACCTCCGACTTCTGACCCTTACTCTGGCTTAACCCTGGGCTCTGGCATTTGGCATCTGACCTCAACTCTGACCCTTAACTTCGATTCCTGGTTCTGACTCTGGCTTCACCCCTACTTCTGGTAACTGGCAGTTGACTCTGGTGCTGACCCTTGGCTTTGTTCCCCAACCTGGACATCTGCTGTGCCTACTATACCTGACTCCTACTCTGACTACTTGGTGAAATTGCCTACATCCTGGTCCATAATGCATACAATGAGAACAACCTCCATAGGCATCCTCAGCATAGAGGCCAAGCACTGAATGGGACAAGGAGACTGGCCTGCTCCTTTACCTTTAAACATGCACTGCCTTCAGATCAGGATTGAGGTGGAAGCATGTACTCTCAATGCTAGGGTTGCCAACTTTCTAATGGCAAAAAACTGAACACCCCAGCACTGCCACCTGCCCTGCCTCTTCCCGAGGCCCCACCCCTACCCTGCCCCATCTCCAAGGCCCTGCCCCTGTTCACTCCATCCCCCCTCCCTCCATCACTTGTTCTCCCCCAACATCTCTCACTTTCACTGGGCTGGAACAGGGGGTTCTGATGTGGGAGGGGGGTGAGGGCTCTGGCTGGGGGTCCAGGCTCTGGGATGGGGCAAGGGATGAAGGAGAGGGCTCCGCGCAAAGGAAGGGAGTTGGGGTGTGGGGCTGGTATGGGCTCTGGGCTGGAGGTGCAGGCTCAGGGTGGGGCCAGAAATGAGGTGTTCAGGATGTGGGAGAGGGCTCTGGGCTGGGGCAGGAGGTTGGGGTACAGGAATGGGGGTGAAAGCTCCGACTAGGTGTATGGGCTCTGGGGTGGGGCCAAGTATGAGGGATTTTGGGTATAGGAGGGGGCTCCAGGCTGGGGCAGGGGATTGTGGTGCAAGGTTGGGTGAGGGCTCTGGCTAGGAGTGTGGGCTCTGGGGTGGGGCCACGGATGAGTTTGGGGTGCAGGAGGAAGCTCAGGGCTGGGGCAGGAAGTTGAGGTGCAGGGGGTGTGGGCTGTGCAGTGGGGCCAGGGATGAGGGGTTTGGGGTGCAGGAGGAGGCTCAGGGCTGGAGCAGGGGCTTGGGGTGCTGGGGGGGGTGCGGGATGTGGGCTCCGGGAGGGAGTTTAGGTGTGGGAGGGGACTCTGGGCTGGGGCAGGGGGTGTGGGTGTAGGAGGGTGTTCAGGATGCAGGGTCCTAGCAGCGCTTACCGCAGCTCCCAGGAAGTGGCTGCCAGGTCCCTGCGGCACCTAGGTGCATGGGAGGCCAGGGAGGCTCTGCGTGCTGCCCTTGCACCCACAGGCGCTGCCCCTGCAGCTCCCATTGGCCGGGAATGAAAACTGGACACTTGGCAACCCTACCCAGTGCTCACACAGAGCAGGCCAACCAATCTATTTCTTTTCATACATTACAGTGCATTACATTTTTATCCCAAATTAATTTCAAAGGATTAATGGAATCTACAGAAAGTCACTGGGTACAACCTACAGGAGTGTAGAATAGCTTCCTAGTATTTCTTTCAGTAGACTTGGGCCTTGGCTACACTTGTGAGTTACAGCGCAATAAAGGAGCCCTGGGCGCACTAGCTCACTCCCCATCCACACTGGCAAGGCACGTGCAGCGCTCTGACTCCACAGCTTCAGCGCTGCTGGTACTCCACCTCGGCGAGTGGAATAACGTTTGCTGCGCCCCCGCTGGAGCTCTGTGGCGCCAGTGTGAACGAGGTGTTGCATTACTGCGCTGTTATCAGCCTCCGGAAACGTCCCATAATCCCCTTAAATCAAGTGGCCATTCTTGTCATTGTTGTGAAATCAGCTGCAGGAATGCGGAAATGCCCTTTCAAAGCTCTGTTTCGTGGGCTGCTTATCAGCTCCGAGAAAAGCAAACATTTACTGTTTGCTTTGAGTGAGTGAGAGAGAGGCGGGGGGGGCTGAACTTACAAGACAGCATGCTGACACACTCTCAGCACCCCAAAAACCCACTCTCTCTCCCCCCACATACACACAACACACTCCCTGTCACACTCCATCCCACCTCCCCACCCCCATTTGAAAAGCACATTGCAGACACTTTCATGCTGGGATACTGCCCATAATGCACTGCTCCCAATGCTGCTGCAAGTGCCGCAAATGTGGCCACGCCAGTGCGCTTGCATTTGTCAGTGTGGACAGACTGCAACGCTTTCCCTACTGCGCTCTACGAAGGCGAGTTTAACTCACAGCGCTCTACATCTGCAAGTGTAGCCATGCCCTAGGTTAGCACAGCCAGTTAAAGTGGCTGACAAACTTTTCTTAACAGCAATGGAAAAAGCCAGCATTCATTCCAATGAAGTGAAGCTGAACAGCACAATGGGAGGTAGCATTTCAGCTCAATACAGCTCTAAGCAGCCCTCAGGAACCATTGGTTTACCTCATAAAGCCTGTTCCTTACAGCCTGGTTGCAGGCTGTCAACAGTACATCATTATCTCTTCCTCAGGTACCGCATATCTCATTTTCCTAAGTACTCCAGTTGGAGGAGAAAAGATGACACTCTGACAGAAGACTTCCTCTTCGAAATATATAAATATATTGTAGTGTTGTCATTCACAATGTTGGGAAGTAAGCAGTTATCACAAGAAGTCACCATAATGTGATTAAAGTTATACGGAATGAGTAATTGTTGCTGGGGAGAAGTAATTAATTATGCGAAGTGATTATGGCTTTCTTTTCCCAAAGTGTTCTTGTAGATGGGTCTGTTCCCTCCTGCCTGATATGAAGCTCTAAAAGCAATAACATTTGGAACTTGATAGGTGACGTAACCCCTCCACTCTTCCCACTCATATGATTCACATATAGGGAATAGGTGCTGCATAAGGCAGAGAACAACACATCCCATTGGCAGTGGAGAACTTAATACAGGCATGGGATAGTTAATAGTCAATGCAAATTAAGGAAATATAACTGCTTATTTTAAAGAAAAGTGTTTCTTAAATGTTGGCGTAGCCTTCCCTACTTGTGCACCAGGTGCAGAAAAAGACAGATCCGCTCCATTGATGCAGTAGCTGTAATCCATGCTATGAGAATGTGGGTCTGTCCCCTTCTATTGTATGGTCCATACATTAATCTTTTAGATCAAACTGTCAGAGGTTCATGCTTTTAACCTTGAAGGTGCTGAGTTCAAACCTTGCTGAGAGTCAATTCAGGTTTTTTGGATTGCAGTGGTCCAGGAGGCATAGAAAGGTAGTACTTTCCCTCCCCCAATTCATTCCCCAGGTAATATTCCCCAGGAGAAACTGGGACAAAAACTGCAGTCTGGTAACCTGTTTGAAGTATGTGTATAGAATAGCCTGTTAATTTTTATTTCTTGCTGGTGATTTCCACTCAGCAGTGTGAAAGGAAACATGCTGTTAGCAGTAGAGAAAAAAAATCACCTGGATCCTTCAAGTTTCTAGACTAATTCCTTGTACTTTCTCACACTGTCTAGTGGTAATATGTGAAGGAATCCTTAGGTGGTGAATCTTTAGGTATTTACTAGGCTCAGTGAGTTTTTCTGCAGCAAGGAACAACAGGGTTCCATGTTTGCCCCACAAGTCATGGCCACAAGCATGCAGACACTATGATTGTCACTAAGGGTTGAATCTTGGGTCTTCAGCACTAAAAACACAGGCCACTAGCACTTGAACTAAGTAAGAGATTTGTAGGCGCTAGGCTGTTATACTTCCTGGGGCCAGCCAATAATGGAAGACATGATCTGATTATATTTTGATTACGTTTTCATGAATCTCCATGCCACACAATAATGCAGAACATTTATTCATGTTGAATATGTACTGGGTAATGTGAAGAGATCATATTTATAGTATTTTGAATGCCCAGTATGTATCTTATCAACAGCTAATCAGTAAATACACTATGTGTTTTATCTATACACACAACTAGCTACAACTATTAAAAATATTTTTAAAAGTACATGTCAGCTTCACAGTGGCCATTTTTATAACTGTTACTAGCAATTTAGGGAAAGCAATTTCCTCTCTATAGTGTAAATAAACTGGATTCTAAATTGAATGAAAATAAAGTTTGAAAAGTGAATATCTGCTTAGTCTGAAAGTATGAAATGTGCTTATATTGCTCAGTGCTAAAACTGTGGGAGTCAGAGCTTATTTAACTCTGTACAACACCATGACTGGTAGCTATTTTTCTCTGTAGAGTGTTTTGATAGGTAGCTCTTTTCCCATTAAGTGCGGTAGTGTGAAAACTCCTGACAAGGCTAGAGAACATGTCGCCTTAGATTTTAGCTCTTCTATTTGGCGTGGCTGACTCTATTTCATAGAGAGCCTCCACTCAGAAAGAAGTTTTAGCCTATTTCATTGTATTTACTCACAGCCCTATGCACTCGCTGTCGTATTAAGTATGTGGCTGCAGTCATAATAAGTAGTCCTTTATCTCAATGCAGTTAGAGAGAGGAGTGTAGAATTCAATAAGCTGAGGAATTAAACATTCCACGTGCACCTGACTATCCACTGTGGGATGAGTGTGTTGATAATCCTGTGGCCTACACTGTCAGTGTGAGCTCTTAACATGGTGTGCAACTGTGAAAAGGAGTGCTTTAGTTGTAGAACTATGGGTAGCATCAATTTAGCACTGTACAAATCTGCAGGTGGTTTGCTGTGGCTCACGACACAGTTGCTAATGGTATCATTTTAGCTCGGTACTGCACTGTAAGTGGTAGCATTTAAACTCAGTACAACCCTGTGAAACATAGTGCTTTATTCATGTTCAAAAGACACTCAGACACAGATATTGTGGCTAAGCATGTGATTTAGATGAGTCAGATGCAAAATAGGTATGCAATCACAGGTTTGCAATCCCAGGTCAGGGGGTCATGCAAGCTTAACGAGAAGTGATTAAAACATTTTAGAAAAGAACAATGGATCACAGATTAGGCAGACTTCTGAGGACTAAATATACAGGACTAGAGCACGTAACAGCCCTGATGAAGCATTCAGTTCATTACTAGGGACTCCACTGAAGGATGGATGAAAATGATAAAAATTGATCTTGTGGCGGGGAGGGCTTAGAGGGAAAAATTAAAAAAAAGAGAGAGAATGGAAATGTGACAAAGCAATGGCATTAGGAAGTAACTGTCTTCTTCCTGGTGGCTAATTTGTTCCAAGTTATTATCTGTGAGCAATATGACTGTCACTTGTAAATCTAGTGACATGTCCTGGATGGAAACATTACCTCTTTGGTCCATTTGATGGTCTTCAAAGTACAATTGTTCCTAAATCCAGCTTGGTGTCATAGCTTCACGGCTGTACTTTGCCTTAGTCAACCACAACTCCAATGACCACACATGTCTAAAGTGCATCTTGAATAAAAGAGATCATTTTAAAAGTGTGTGCTCTGCTGGAACCACAACCTCTGCTTTTCATTTGTGTGTGCACATATGTATATATAATACACTGCCGTTGGTATTGGAGGTATCATGAGTACAATTTACAAAAGTGACTTAGAGCCGAGGCTCCTAGATCAATTTTGAAAAATGGGATTTAAATTGAAATCAGTGGGACTTAGCCACCTACGTACTTTTGAAAATCCCACTTGGAGCCTACTGCATCTTCGGGTATCTAAATAACATTGAAAATCTGCCTAAGCCTCGTGGAAAGTAAAGTTCCATTTACATTCAGTGAGACTTAGGCTTTTAAGTTACGTAGGGTAAAATTTTCAAAATTATATCTTGTTTTTTTACTTATTTTTTTCATATTTTGATGCATAAATCAAAAACAATATTAGATAGTTGCATAGAGGTAATTCTTGCATATAATACCTTGGTGAAAATAAAGTGCCTCCTTTATAGACATTATTATTCCATGTTACTATATTACAAAAAGGTTAAGAAATGGAAAAACAAAGTTAGATGAATCAGAGAAAATAAAAAAGGAAATCAAATGTACCCTCCAAACAAAAACAACAAAAGCAAAAAAAAACTATGCAGAATTTAATCATCCCAGACTGTGATTATAGTGAAGCAGATGGAACAAGAGTTATCTTTAGCTCTGTGATTGATCATAGCATAATTTCAGTTACAGATTCAATAAGAAAATTTGGATCTATCTTGTCATTATGAATCCCAAAAGACTATGCCCATAAGTAAGTGCTCTGCATGATCAGTCCTAAAGGAAGTTTATCCACATTAAGCTTAATGCAGGAGAAATATACATATTGTTGGTGTTTTCTGTATTTACAGGACCCAGAGTAGTTGAAGTAGACTGTATAGAAGTTATGCATTAAATGACTATGGGGTGGGCTTGATTTTTCAGACTAGCAACATTTTCAGTAATGTGGAGTAAATACCTTTCCAGCAGCAACCTGGACCATTAGTGATCTTTACACAATATTCTTCTAGCTATTGCTCACATGCTTTCAGCTCTCTTGACCAGTTTTTTTGTTAGCTTTTTTCCCCCCAACCCAAATGATCTAGTTACTGTAGTTTTCTAAAACTCTGTAGAAAGATTTTGGATGTAACGAATTAACTTTACAATTGAGTATAGTCATGCTTCTTTGATCTCTCTTGCAACTATGTAGTAGCTTGAGTTTAGTATTGTAGTAGCTTGTATTTAGTAGTATGTCCCAGCGCATTGTTTCTGTTTGTAGTTGGATAATTATTTTTGTCAGTTGGGTCTAAGGGATAAAATATTTTGATTTCCTGTGTTGTCCGAAACATCTTTTCATTGTTCTGGCTACCCTTCTGTGTGTTATTTATGAGCACATTTAAGCATTATACAAGGCTTATTGTATATCCATGACACTTACCTTCATGTGACATTACCCAATATAAAGGTGTTGTGCTGAAATGAGAAGCCACACTCCAAGTTCATACTGCCTCTCCTGCAGTATACTGACTGAAGTGTGGTCCTTTTGTCTGTGTCTGTCTGTCTGTCTGTCTATCTAGCTATATTTTCCAGGCAGGATGGAAGAATCCAAAGTTTATGGTGAAAGTTGCCACACATGCAACAATTCACGTAGAATAATAAGTAACTTCAGATCCAGTGGAAGGAGGGGAGGGAGGACTCTACTAGTTGGTTTAGTTTGTCCAAAAGTTAGCTACTGTGAAATGGGGTGTTTGAATGTACACTATCTATTTTATTGTCAGTCTTGAAACATGTCACCTGCCTCTTTAGTTGGCCCCAGTGATCTTGTAAGAAAGCTTGGTTCTTCTCCTTTTCATTTCACAGGTTTCTCTGCTACTAACTTTTGGTCAGATAGACCAAATTTGGACCCAGAAAAAAGGGGGCTGTGTTTTCTTTAATAGTCAGCTCCTTTTTTTTTTTTCACGCCTTATATCCTTTTGGTTACATTAACTCCCCATTTAAATGACACATTCGAATTTCTACTTCACAAATATCCATGTTCTGTCTTCCATTCTCCTTTCAGGCTGCTCTAACCCCTAGTCCAATTCCACTAACTCAGTGCAGGGCTTCTGTTGACTTTACTGGGAGTTGGATCAGGCCTGAATGCAGGAGGTAAAAGTGCACAGAGCAGTGTAAGTGAAAGCTCTAAACCGGCTTTTGCACACTTCTCTTCTCTTGCACCATGTGTATTTTGGGAGTACCAAAATATCTGAACTAATATGTGCATCATTTGTTTAGGCTGGAACCTGTCTTTACCCCCAAATTGTTTTTAGGTTTATGGGGTCATCTTGCATCCATCACTTCTCCAGAACTCTAAGGCAGTGGTGGCAGTCAATTACATCACCTATATCTAGCCATAATAATTACATTTTGTCACATATTCTAGCTCTGTTCAAATCACTAATATCACTGTTCAGGTTTAAAAAAAATGCAATATTTTATTGTTACTGACATAAAAACAGGCCTTGATTATAAATTAACCAAGGAAACTCAGTACACATTTGACTGGATAACAATTGGCTTGCTATGGCTAATGTGTTAAAAATAATGTCTTATTCAATAGCATTTCTACACACCACAGAAATAAGATTTTGTCATTTATTATAGGTTTCCTCTCAAAAAGCTGCTCAGGTATTTGCTGTTGAAGTTTTAAAATTGTTCTAATAATCAAGAATTTTCAGAAAGGGCAAAATAATACATCAGTGATTATTAGATGAATGAAAACACTTTAGCTGAAGACTTAAGAAAATTATAATGGGAAAAAAATTCTAGTTTTTTTAGCTACTTGAAAATAAAATCATTAGTATTTCATTAGAACTCAATTTTCTTCACCTTGAAAATATATTTTTTTCACCAACTGTGCTCATTAGATTGATTTCTGGACACTTATGAATGATCATTACTTTGAAATTTCTAATGTCAGTGAATGAGTTTAGCTCTAAATTAGCCCCAACTAGAGGTAGTTGGGGAAAAAATGTTGAAAAATGTCATTTTGTCAAAACTGAAATGTTTCATGTTAACATATCAGTTTTGATGAAAACTTTATCGGAAGGTTTCTGAGGACAAAGACAGAATTTCATTGGGGGAGAGACCCTCCCTAAAATAGCCATTAGCCCCATGGTTAGGGCAGTTACCTAGGATGTAGGAGACTCAAATTGCAGCTGTGCATCAGGCAGAGCCTGATGTGGAGCTCTCTCTCTGCCTCTCCTGTTTGAGGTGTTCCACTTTGTATAAATAATGGAATATTGAATGAGCTAGAGAAAGGTTCTGACTTGATAGCCCAATGGTTAGGGTTGTTACTTGGGATGTGTGTGACTGAAGTTCAAGTCCATTCTCTGCCTGGTTTAGAACTGGAATTCAAACCTCCATCTCCCACATCCCAAGTGAGTGTCCTAAATATGGGCTATTCTGGTGTGTGTTTTGCTTTTTGTTTATGCACACACAGAGAGATATATATATGCAAGGTCTAGGGTTAGCTCTGCATCAGAACAAAAACTACAAAATTTCAAAACTTCTTGTGAAACAGAATTATTTGCTGGCCAATCCTAGTCCCAGCTAGTCTTCCAGCTGGGTCAAAAGCATGTACTATTCTGCATACAATATACAGAAAATGTAAATATTGCTCTTTGCTGACTTATGTCCCTGTTAAAATATGACTATTATACCTATGCCTCTGAATCACAAAATGAACTCCAAAACATTTCTCTCTCACACACATGTAAGTGTATGCACATTGGCTCCTAATAATGGCTATGTAGAAAGAGCACTCTGCTATATTTCATTTGGAAACATAGCCAATCATGACTACAGCATATTCCAAAAAGTCACTCAATCCCACTAGTATTAAGAGACATCAAATAGTGATATTATTCATCTGTGTAAAATAAATAAAGCTGTAAGTAATTTATCAGACTGTCTCAAGAGAGAGAAGTCTTACTAAAGATAGAGACTTAATCACAGTGCTTGTGGTGTTTGACTGATGCTTAAGAAATGAGAAATTGTAAAATAAAAAAGCCAGTTCTAGTCTTCCCAGCATGCTGTTAATGGAGATTTTGTGGTATCAAATAAAAAATAAGGAAATAAAAATAAATCTCTAGTTTACTTTTAAATCCACAAACAATTTTTAATGTATCAGCAGTAGAATTCATCAAAGTTGTTTTGTCAAGTCTGTAGTAACACTCTTTTTATAATGCATTTTGTGTATATCTAGGCAATAGTAAGAATCAGCCCAATTTCACCTCTGGAGCCAAGAAGCCGTTCCTTGTTCCTAACATGTATCCCCACCTGTCACTGCTCTAGCTGAGTGACCTCTCTTGGCCACTCACTAAACTGCTATGAGGGGACCCCCTTCACTGATTCATGTGTGCGTTAAACCCCCATAATCTGAAACCAGTCCAGACATCGCCTCTGGTTAGGGGTGTCTAGACACGCTTTTGTGTTTCAGATCCTTCATCTAGCACCACTCCTGAGAGCTAAGACCTCGTGAGCCAACTATCTGTCCCTTATAACCAATACTGACTCTTCAGATTTCATGTAGCTGAAACACACCCTCTCACAGAACTCCAGTTGTGTGGGTGTTCTGGGACTACGTTAACTCTTCAAAGGCATGTGGTAGATGAGACAGATAACACACACACAACCTTTGCATAGGATACTAACACCATTGTTTTTTCTTTAATTGGAAAAGAAATACACCTATGTATACAAAAATAATAAGCCCAAAATGCATTTCTCTGCCTCCATTTACTCACCACTCTAAAATGTTTGTTGGGCTGGTTTAGAGTCCTCTGGGTCTGTCCATGGTTCTTCTGCTGCACCATATGAATTGTCTTCTCAGTCATGGAGTGTCTGTCTCTCTCTCTCTCTCCACTTCCATTGGTCAGCTTCAAACACATGGCAGTCTCTTCGCCTCTCTGGCCCAAAATTTTCTGTGTAGATGTCAAGGTTGTATCCCCACTTTGAACTTTAGGGTACAAATGTAGGGGCCTGCATGAAAACTTCTAAGCTTAACTACCAGCTTAGCTCTGGTCCCGCTGCCACCATTCTCAATGGATTCCCTTCCTGGGAAGCCTTGAGAACCCTTTCACCAAATCCCTGGTGAATATAGATCCAAACTCCTTGGATCTTAAAGCAAGGAGAAATTGACCCTTCCCCCCTCCTTCCTTTCACCAACTCCTGGTGAATACAGATCCAAACCCCCTTGGATCTTAAAACAAGGAGAAATCAATCAGGTTCTTAAAAAGAAGGCTTTTAATTAAAGAAAAAGGTAAAAATCATCTCTGTAAAATCAGTATGGAAAATAACTTTACAGGGTAATCAAACTTAAAGAGCTCAGAGGACCCCCCCTCTGTCTTAGGTTCAAAGTACAGCAAACAAAGATAAACACTCTGGTAAAAGGTACATTTACAAGTTGAGAAAACAAAGTAAAACTAAGACGCCTTGCCTGGCTTTTTTACTTACAAGTTTGAAATAAGAGAGACTTGTTTAGAAAGATGGGGAGAACCTGGATTGATGTCTGGTCCCTCTCAGTCCCAAGAGCGAACAACCCCTTAAAACAAAGAGCACACACAAAAGCCTTTCCCCCCCCTCCAAGATTTGAAAGTATCTTGTCCCCTTATTGGTCCTTTGGGTCAGGTGTCAGCCAGGTTACCCGAGCTTCTTAACCCTTTACAGGTAAAAGGATTTTGGAGTCTCTGGCCAGGAGGGATTTTAGTACTGTACACAGGAGAGCTGTTACCCTTCCTTTTATAGTTATGACAGTAGGTCTCTGAGCCATGCTATTATCCACATAACTATTGTTTTTTTTTTCAAGGTTAGCATTAATACTTTGGTCTCTTTGTCCTGGTAATTTTCTATTCTCCAAAAAGAGACCCCTCTTGAGAAGTTGGGGAAAATTGGTGCTTCCAGCTTCAGACATCCTCCTTAATGTACCCATTGTGGGTTAGATTATAGTTGTTAAGGTTAACTACTCTCCATTATCCCTATTCTGGTGACTAAGTGCTACAAGCCCTGTCAGCACATTTCCACACACAAAAAAGCCTTCCATTGTACAGCAATTCTCATAGTAACAACTTCAGAATATCAAACAGAATTCATAAGTCGTACAAAGAGATTCCCCAAATTGTCACCTCAGCCCACCTCAAGCTAGCAGTCAGGCTCATGGAAATGATCGAAGAATGTGTTGGGTATGCTCACTGCATCCCATGAGAGCCTGTATGTTGAGTGGATTTTTCCTTGGCTTGACTGACAGTCAGTCAAGGAAAGAATTTTAAAGGGGCTGTATGGCCTGAAGACAGTTTTCCTAGCTGACAGTTCTCTGATGGAGCTCAGAGAAGAGCTCATCCATCCAAAGATTCACCCTCATTTTCCTCACACAGACCAAATAGTGATCATCTGGTGGGAGATGGGAAGGGAGGTAAATAAGGGAGATCCCCATTTTAATCCTAAAACAATGCCTTAAAAATGATGGAAGAGAGGAGAGGACAGGATACACTTTCATTCTCCATGGAGTCTGTGCTTGAGATTGGTACTACCCATGAGATCTGTGGTAGAGTTTTTGTTTTTCACAGGCCCTGTGAACAGCTTAGACCCTTGAGGCAGCACTCTGGAGTTCATCTTTAATTTAAAGTTACTCATGTAGGTTGTATGGCCAAGTAGAGGAAGGAGGACAAGTCTAGGTGTTTTGGTGAGAGAGATGAGTTCTTTAACATGAGCACACTTCTTACCAAGCAGTTCTGTGACTCCTTGGTGTGAATAATACTTTGTACAGAGAGGGGTTTTCTACACAGCAGGCCATCCTTTCTCTTGAAGAAATCAGCTTATCTGTACAGCAGTTAAGGGCATATCTATTTTCTGAAATTTATAGAGCTTCTGGTTGCACAAACTTCTAAAATGAAAAAAAAAAACGACTTTCTATGTGCAAGTCTGATTTGTTCACATTTCAGGTGAAAAATGACCACAGCTGATGGCAATACTGGTAACTTGGCAGTTTTCCCCAATCCTATATTTAATTGCACGTGGATAGAAAGCTAAATTTGGGTCTCGGGTCTCAGCATGAATTCAAAGAATTACGCACTTGAGGATGATTAATACTCTTGGCCATAGAGTAGCCAAGATAAACAAACTGTGTTCTTGGTATAATCATATAGTGAGATTGTAAGTCAAATTTTAGATTAACAATCTATTATTATGCCAGGAGGCAAAGATCTCTGTTAATTAGTTCTCAATTAGTTCCTCTTATTTCTAATCTCAGAGTATTAGATATCGATGGAATTAATAGATCAGTAGCTGCAGCCTAATGGTGTCAAACAGGCCAAAATGCAAATAGGGGATGTTTTTAATGGGCTTTATTGATTTATGTGCATATACTTGTTAATCAGTTGTGTGTTTCACTTCCAGTACTGCTTTGTTTTGTAATTTCTGAGTTTATAAAGAAATCCCAGGCAGTTAGACTACCAGTTGGGTCTGTAAACTAGTTTTTGTATTTTAAATAGTTCTTTTCATCATGCATATGTAATATGTTTGGATTGGAGATAAAACTTTCTGAAGAACCATCCTGCCTTGTGCTGGCAGACTACTTCTGGAAATTGCAATGCAGCCTGCTCCTCTCTTTCTTCTTCCCCTCATACAAACTGCAATTTTTAAAAAAATATAAGAGATGAATTGAGGTATTATGTGCTGATCACTTGCAGGTTAAAAACAGAGTAGATGTAACTTTCTGTACCTCAAAGTCTTTAAATCATGATTTGTGGACTTCAGTAACTCAGCCAGAGGTTATGGATCTATTACAGAAGTGGATGGATGAGGTTCTGTGGCCTGCGATGTGAAAGGAGGTGAGACTAGATGATCACAATCGTCCATTCTGGCTCCTTGGGGAACTCACTGTGCAGCATCTCTTCATAGTTTCATAGACTTTAAGGCAGCAAGGGCCCTTTATGACCATCCAGTCTGACCTCCTGCATAACAGAGACCAAAGATTTTCACCCAGTTTATCCTATAATTTGCTGCACTTGTTGGTATGGATTAAACTGCATTCACCTCCATCCCCTTTTGGCCAGGCCAACACAATGTTTCTTGCTCTCTCAAGGAGCCAGATAAATTATGGCTGCCTCTTACCTGAATACACTGTAGAATAGAGTAGCTCCTTTAGCATGCCCATGCAGGACCAGCTATTGATGTACAAAGGAAAACTTAGTTTGGGGAAACTTAGATTGACATCACAATACTCCTTTAATGCCTCAGTTGAGTATGCATTGTATATTTTATTGCTCCGGAATGGTGTCAGCTCTCAGAGTGAAGGATACAAGGGCAGTACTATAGACCATGATGTTAAACTATTGGTTTAGTTTGGTTTAGTTGGCTGTTACATTTGGCCCTGAGTCAGCAGAACATTTAAGCTCAAACTTTACTTATTTCACTTTCTGGGGTGCTGTCCAGCCCAGTGAGGGGTTATCTTACCACCTGCCCAGTAGCCCTGGGTGCCTCACAACGCTTTGCTGTTGTTCAGAGTTATTGAGAGGTTGAAACAGGTAAAATATATGTACAGGTATACCACAGTTTGTAACTGCAAATGGTGGCAGTGATGTAATAAACTGCCAGTATCCCCAAAGTCTTTCAGGGGTACCCAGAATAACTCTTGTTCAGTTATTCTGCTCTGTTAGAATACAAACTGTCCAGAGATAAAGGATCTTTCTTTGAATCCATATTTTATATCTTTTTCTCACAGAAGACAAGTTGACAGTCTCTCTACCCACTTGGGCTTTTCCTTTGATAATGATGAGTGAGGAATGCACTTTGAGTCTCTGATCTCAGCTCATCACCACAATGGCAATTTGTTTTGGAATTAACACCTTTCCTGATAAAATCCTTCCTTAGCATGCCCCAAGGCTTCTTTGATGTCTGATGAGTTGTTTAGTTACAGGGGTATTTACAATGTAAATATTTGCTATCACATTGTAGCATCCCATTAGTTTTATGATGTTTAAGCACCCAAAACACTAATCACTTTGATCTATACTAATACACAAGTGAATTGACCTGAACACACTCTGACATGGCCTGGACAGCCAGCATCACAGTGATCATTTAGTTTGACCTCCTATATAACACAGGCCATAGAACTTCTGCAAAATAATTCCTAGAACATACATTTTAGAAAAACATCAATTCTTAATTTAAAAATTGTCAGTGATGGAGAATCCACCTTGACCCTGGGTAAGTTATTCCTATGGTTAATTGCTAAAACTGTAAAAAACCAAATGCCTTATTTCTAGTCTGAATTTGTCTAGCATCAAGTTCCATTCATTGGATTATGTTATACCTTTCTCTGCTAGATTGAAGAGCCTGTTATTAAATAATGGTTCCCCATGTAGGCATTTACAGACTGTAATCAAGTAACCTTCTCTTTGTTAAACTAAATAGATTCAGCTCCTGATTCTCTCACCGTGAGGCATTTTCTAATCCTTTAATCATTCTCGTGGCTATTCTTTGAACCCTCTCCAATTTATCAACATCCTTCTTGGGAGCTCATGTGCAACTGATTATCCACCATGATCCCCCAAATCTTTTTCAGAGTCACTGCTTCCCAGAATAGAATGCCCTATCCTGTAAATATGGCCTACATTCTTTGTTACTAGTTGTATTCATTTACATTGAACTATAAACACATATTGTTTGCTTGTGTCCAGTTTACTGAACATTTCAATGGCTCTTAGCAGTGACTTGTCCTCTTAATTATTTATCACTCTCCCAATTTTTGTGTCATCTTCAAATTTTATCAGCGATGACTTTGTTTTCTTTCAGATCATTGATGAAAATGTAAAATAGCACAGGGCCAAGAACCAGTCCTTGCAGGACCCTATTAGAAACACACCTGTTCAATGATTCCCCATTTACAATCATATTTTAAGATTTATCAGTTAGCCAGCTATTAACCAATTTAATGTATACAGTGTTAATTTTATATTCTACTGCTTTTTTTAGTCACAACATCATGCAGTATCAAGTCAAATGCCTTTTGGAAGTCTAAGTATATTATATCAACATTATTACCTTTATCAACCAAACTTGTGACTTTTTTAAAAAAAGGTATCAAGTTAGTTTGAAATGATCTATTTTCCATAAACCCATGTTGATTGTTGTTAATTATGTTACCCTCCTTTAATTCTTTACTAATGAAGTCCTTTATCACCCAGTCCATTATCTTGCCTGGTATTGATGTCAGACTGACATCCATTTTACCACTTTTAAATATTGGCACAACATTAGCTTACTTCCAGTCTTCTGAAACTTCCCCAATGTTTTGAAAATTATTGAAAATTCACATTGTCCAGTGAGCTCCTCAGTCACCTATTTTAGTACTTTTGGGTGTAAATTATCCAGACATGATGATTTAAATATGCCTAACTTTAGAAACTGCTGTTTAACATCCTCCTGAGCTGCTAGTGGTATGGGAAGTGTTATATGACTAGACTACATCTGTTTTTTCTCCCCAAATACAGAACAGAAATATTTATGGAACACTTGTGCTTTTTCTGAATTATTGTTGATAATTCTACCATTTCCATCTAATATTGAACCATTGTTAGGATTCTTTTGTTCCTAATGTACTTAAACATCACCTTGTTATTGTCCTTAACTTTCCTGGTCATAGATTTATCCTTGTATCCGTATGATTCCCTTATCAATTTTCTACAGTTCCTAGCTTCTAACTGATATTTATTGCTATCATCTTCCCATTTATTCAATTTGTTATATATTATTTTATTATTATTATTTCTATAGCTACCCTGACTTCCCCTCTAAGCCAGGTTTGGTTGTGGGTTTTGTTTGTTTGTTTTCATTGTTTGTAACCAGTATGGTCTTATTCTTTAATTGTATGATCGTGGCTTTTGTGGCAACTAGTAAAGTACTCTTAAATTCTCAATTGTTGTTCACATTTTTCTGATTAAATGCTTCCCCTCACCTGATTTGGCTCTGTAACGTTCTCCACTCAGGGTCTGGTTGGGAAGTGTGGCCTAGTGGTCACAGCCACAGCCCCAGACTGCCAAGGGGGTTGTGGGGAGGGGAGCCCAAGCCCTCCCACTCCACCAAGCTCTGACCCAGGGCCCTTTGGGCTACCAGTAACCTGGCAACCAAGACTATTTAAGGCTGTCCTCCCTGGGCCTCTTCCTCTCGTTTCCCCCCCTTGGGTTACCTCAGTTCCAGGCCTTTGCCTGGTGGGAAATTCCAAATCACAAGGAAGCAAGAGGGAGTCTCCACAGTCCAGGGCCACAGGATAATTCCCTCTCTGCTTCTCTCTGTGGAGGGTCCTCCCTTTCCTCACGGAGGGCTCCTTTGGGCAGCTGCGTCAGAGCCTTTAGGTTTCGTTTCGTTTCATTTCATTTCATTTCATTTCGCTCTGCTCTGCTCACCTTCAGCGCTGCTCACCAGCTGAGATAATTCGCTGCCTTTTGATTCCTCCAGCAGATGGTGCATTTGCTGCAGGTGTGGCGGGGCAGGGCTGGCTGAGCCCAAAATGAGCCCTTAAGCCCTTGTTGCTCAGTGTGGTGTTTGTACACCCTATCACAGGCTCATAATTGCTTTCAGCTTTGTAAAATTGGTCCTTTTGAAGTCAGACTTTATTCTGTTTCCACATTATAAATGTGATCATGGTGATTATGTGTACCAACAGTTATTAGTTCCCCTTTATCTGTCAAAATAAGGTATAATATAGAATCCCCCTCTGTTGGCAGCAACAACATTTTTCAGGTTAGGAAATTGTCAGTTATAATATTTAGAAATTCCAAAGATGTTTTAGAATTGGCAGCATGAGACCTCCACTGTGCCACTCAAATTGAAGCCCCCCCATGATCTCAGAGCTTCTTTTCCTACATATTGTAGATAGGTGCTGTCATAACTATTAAGGGAAGGGTAACAGCTCTCTGTGTACAGAGACTCCAAATCCTTTTACCTGTAAAGGGTTAAGAAGCTCGGGTAACCTGGCTGACACCTGACCCCAAGGACCAATAAGGAGACAAGATACTTTCAAATCTTGGGGGGGGAAAGGCTTTTGTGTGTGCTCTTTGTTTTAAGGGGTGGTTCGCTCTTGGGACTGAGAGGGACCAGACATCAATCCAGGTTCTCCTCATCTTTCTAAACAAGTCTCTCCTATTTCAAACTAGTAAGTAAAAGACAGGCAAGGCGTCTTAGATTTACTTTGTTTTCTCAACTTGTAAATGTACCTTTTTACCAGAGTGTGTATCTTTGTTTGCTGTACTTTGAACCTAAGACAGAGGGGGGTCCTCTGAGCTCTTTAAGTTTGATTACCCTGTAAGCTATTTTCCATACTGATTTCACAGAGATGATTTTTACCTTTTTCTTTAATTAAAAGCCTTCTTTTTTAAGAACCAGATTGATTTCTCCTTGTTTTAAGATCCAAGGGGGTTTGGATCTGTATTCACCAGGAGTTGGTGAAAGGAGGGTGGGAGGAAGGAGGGGGGATGGTTAATTTCTCCTTGTTTTAAGATCCAAGGGGGTTTGGGTCTGTGTTCACCAGGGAATTGGTGAAAGGTTTCTCAAGGCTTCCCAGGGAGGGAATTCTTGTGATGGTGGCAGCGGACCAAAGCTAAGCTGGTAGATAAGCTTAGAAGTTTTCATGCAGGCCCCTACATTTGAACCCTAAAGTTCAAAGTGGGGATACAGCCTTGACAGGTGCATAAGGAGGTAGTCATTCTGTTCCCGAGTGTGATTTGGTGGTCTGTAATTAGACATCACTGACACCCCATCCTGTGCTCTGTCAGTTAGGACATTGATCCATAAGCATTTGAGATCAATTTCTCTGGAGTTATCAGT
The DNA here is from genome assembly GCF_002925995.2 of Terrapene triunguis. Classification (NCBI taxonomy): domain Eukaryota; kingdom Metazoa; phylum Chordata; order Testudines; family Emydidae; genus Terrapene; species Terrapene triunguis. The sequence continues at coordinate 19,273,749 of NW_020664448.1, forward strand.
GATTTGAAAACAGGTAATGCCATTTTTGACATAGAGTGACACTTCTCCTCCCCTTTTGCCCAACCAATGCTTCCAGATTTTAACATTCCAGTCATGGGAATCACCCCATTATGTTTCCGTAATACCAACTAGATTGAATTTATGCTCATAAATGAGCAATTCCAATTTCTCTTTTTTGTTACCCAGGCTCCTAGCGTTGGTGCAATTAAATGATTTCTCTTTTTCATGTCCTTTGAATCCTTGATTAATTTTATTATCAACAGCTTGATTATGTGCTGAATTTTTGTATCTCCCTTCTTTTAACCCTTCCCTTTTGTTATTAGTTTAAAGACCTCCTGACTACTCTTTCAAGCCTGTCCCAAGAAGTTTTTTCCCCCCTTTTTCTGAGTTGGAGGCCATCTAAGCTATATAGCTCCCTCAACCCCTAAAAGATGAACCAGATTCCACAAAAGCAAAACCAGGATAGTGCACTAAATTGAATCCATTCTATATTGTGCATCTCAGCAAATGTATTGCTTCTAAAGTGGTACAAATTTCTATGCATTCACTCTTATTGTGGGTATTTTTGCACCCAGAGTCATTGCACAAATCTCATTTCTATTGCTTTTTTCCTAAACTTTTTAAAATCTGTCTTATTTACATAATTCTTTCACTGTCAAGTGAGATTCTGCAAGTTAAATGTATGTTAACAACAGCAGGAGGTTTTTTCCCTTAGGTTTTTTTTTTTTGGATCATATATTCCAATCAGTTAAAATAAAATTTACAACACCCTGCGGTCTTAAATGTAAACTATCTTGCAATCAATTTGCTTTAATGAAATTAAAGTCATACAGTATTACTGGAGATTGAAAGTCCTTTGGAGCTTCCCTGAATTCATAATAGATACAAATGTTATGGTCTAAATAGATCTTGTGCAAATGTAGATGTTTCAAAACACTAAAGAAAGATTTAGGATACTTTATTCTGAATTAGTCAAACAACTTCAAAATTCTAATTATCTTATCTGCAGAGAGTTCGCTTCCAAATGGTGCAGAATTGTAGCTGCACAGATGACTAAAATCAATCATTCCCTCAGACAAAAGTCCTATTCAGAAATTACTCCAAAGTCTGTTGGATTTTTATGCTAATTTAGCCATAAGAAAATAATAGTAACCTAAATTATAGCATTCATTATTTATTAAAAGGACAGTAGGACAGTGGAAAGGTTATATATCTGATTTCGGCTAAAAAAATTGTCTGATGTAATTGATTTTTGCTTTATATGTCACCGTTCAGTTTAAGAACTTTGAAAATTAAACTCCTTTATGTAGTGAGACTGAAAATTGCAAGAAAAGGCTAGTAACTACCGAAATAAATGGATCTTTGTAAGCTTAAGGGACATCTGTATGCCAATATTTATTATTTTTAACATATAACTTGTCATGAATATGACTTAAACGCTGCAGATCCTCTGTTACCTGACCTATTGATTTTATATTGATTATTTATGAATCTCCAATTGAAAAATTAACACTCTGAGGTTTGGCAAGTTACAGTTCTGAGATCGGGCCCAAAGTTACTATTACAGTTAAACTGGAAACCCCAACATTCACAGTTGCAACACTCACATTTAGGAAAAGGTTTTTCAATTTGAAATAGTTGTATTAGCACAATTAATAAACACTAGGGCTGTCGATTAATGGCAGTTAACTCATGCGATTAAAAAAATTATCACAATTTAAAAAATAAATTGTGATTAATCGCAGTTTTAATTGCACTGTTAAACAATAGAATACCAATAGAAATTTATTAAATACTTTGACAATAAAGAGTTTTCACTATAGTACTTGTATGCGGTGAATTGAAAAACACTATTTCTTTTATTTATCATTTTTACAGTGCAAATTTTGTAATAAAAATAATAGTATAATATGAGCACTGTACACTTTGTATTCTGTGTTGTAATTTGAAATCCATGCAATTTACAAATGTAGATTTTTTTTTGTTACATATCTGCACTCAGAACAATGTAAAACTTTAGAGCCTACAAGTCCACTCAGTCCTACTTCTTGTTCAGCCAATTGCTCAGACAAACAAGTTTGTTTACATTTATGGGAGATCATGCTGTCCACTTCTTATTTACAGTGTCACCTGAAAGTGAGAACAGGAGTTCACATGGCACTTTTGTAGCCGGCGTTGCAAGGTATTTACTTGCCAGATATGCTAAGCATTTTTATGCCCCTTCATGCTTTGGCCACCATTCCAGAGGACATGCTTCCATGCTGATGATGCTTGTAAAAAAAAAAAAAAGTGTTAATTAAATTTGTGACTCAACTCCTTGGGGGAGAATTGTATGTCTTGTGCTCTATTTTACCTGCATATATATTTCATGTTATAGCAGTCTCAGATGATGACCCAGCACGGTATTCGTTTTAAGAACACTTTCACTGCAGATTTGACAAAACGCAAAGAAGGTACCAATGTGAGATTTCTAAAGATAGCTACAGCACTAGACCCAAGATTTAGGAATCTGAAGTGCCTTCCAAAATCTCAGAGGGATGAGGTGTGGAGCATGCATTCAAAAGTCTTAAAAGAGCAATGCTCCGATGTGGAAACTACAGAACCCGAACCACCAAAGAAAAAAAAAAATCAACCTTTTCCTAGTGGCATCTGACTCAGATGATGAAATGAACATATGTGAGTCCGCACTGCTTTGGATCGTTATCGAGCAGAACCTGTCATCAGCATGGACGCATGTCCTCTGGAATGGTGGTTGAAGCATGAAGGGACATATGAATATTTGGTGAATCTGGCACGTAAATATCTTGTGACTACAAAAGTGCCATGTGAATGCCTATTGTCACTTTCAGGTGCTGTAAACAAGACGCAGGCAGCATTATCTCCTGCAAATGTAAATAAACTTATTTCTATGAGTGATTGGATGAACAAGAAGTAGGACTGAGTGGACTTGTAGTCTCTAAAGTTTTACATTGTTTTATTTTTGAATGCAGATTTTTTGTACATAATTCTACATTTGTAAATTTGACTTTCATGCTAAATAGATTGATCTACAGTACTTGTATTAGGTGAATTGAAAATACTATTTCTTTTGTTTTTTTACAGTGCAAATATTTTTAATAAAAATAAATAAATAAAATGAGCACTGTACACTTCGTATTCTGTGTTGTAATTGAAATCAATACATTTGAAAATGTAGAAAACATCCAAAAATATTTAAATAAATGGTATTCTATTATTGTTTAACAGCGTGATTAATCATGATTAATTTTTTTAATTGCATGATTAATCATGATTATTTTTCTTAATCACTTGAAATCCCTAGTAAAAACACAAAGGTTCGATCTGAATAAGAATGTAACAATAATGCTATATTAACGTTATGTCCAGCGTCATGTCATACGCAAACTCACACAATTCTTGTGGATACCAAGGTGTGGAGCAAGTGGTGATGCACAATAGTCCTACCCTATCCTTGGCATGCCAAACAGTCTAGGTCTCAATGGCTTAAGCCACAGTTAGGCCTATCATAGTATCCAATGGCTGCCATGAATAATATAAGAGTGTTTGGCCTCATTTACCCTTAACTAACTTCCTCACCCTAATAATGTTGGGGTGTCCTTTTCCTATAGGTTAGCACATTAATTATTTCCAACTTATTATTACATACGTCAATTGCTTACCCTGGCAATTTTGAAGTTAAATGGCTGCTGATGTTACTATCCCAAAATTCCCAAACTGGCATCAACAGACTTCTTATGGTTACCTGAATTTTATGCAAGTTTTGAGCAGAATTATATATTGCAAAATTATATCTTATGTCATCTTGTGACTTAGGATCTCTATTAGTCAGTTTACTTAAGCTAAGGCTTATAGATATAACTTCCTTATGCTAACTGCTTAAGCGAATATCTTACAGGCCTGAGCTTGTAGGCTTCTTGTATTACCACCTTATACTTAAATCTTACTAATCTTATCTCTATACTTAAAAACTAACTTTAAACCTATGGTTTAACACACAGGTGACACTTCAACTGTCACTTCTAAAAAGCTAAAATGCATTTTCTGATCATCTGGCCATGCTTTGATTTTATAAAGAAGTTTGTAACCAAAAAGGAATATACATTCCACCAAACACAAGAATTGTCTATTGTTTTTTTAAATGATCATATTATCTGCAGTAGATTCCAATATCCAGGTTCCCCCTGTTTTGTCACTCTTAAACAATATATAAATGGTAGGATTTAATTAAAAGATGGGCCAAAGCGTAGAGCTACTGATATGTTTCCATTGTAGGGGTTGCAAGTCTTCAGTGTTTCTCACCCTAACATATAAAATGTGGTATGTCTGCGCTGCCCCATTATTGCAATTAACTACTTTCTAACTGTCTTCAAATGTTCAAAGTAGCCATTGTGTTGTAGAGCATTATTGTTCCATTGCATATTCCTTTTAGCAAAATCCTGATAGGTGTGGAGTACATGTTCCTCTCACAACTCCCATTGACTTCAGTGGATGTTTTCAATATTTAGGATCGAGGCATTAGAAAGAAAAGTCTTGGCTGAATATAATGATGGAATCAGAGAAGTTTGAAAATATTTGGCATACCATACTAGTGCATGGAAGAAACTAGGAGAGAGGAAGTTATGGTCATAGTGTCATAAACAGTAGAGATGAAGAATGACCTTGTAAATCTTCTAGTTACTTCCTCCCGACAGCGAAGGACTGATTGCTATCTATATATCTATCTAATTATATGGCTTCCATCAGCATAATATTTGAGTGCCTCACAAACATTAATGGAATTATCTTCACCCCATTCCTGATAAAAAGCAACAGAGGGTCCTGTGGCACCTTTGAGACTAACAGAAGTATTGGGAGCATAAGCTTTCGTGGGTAAGAACCTCACTTCTTCAGATGCAAGAAGTGAGGTTCTTACCCACGAAAGCTTATGCTCCCAATACTTCTGTTAGTCTTGCATCTGAAGAAGTGAGGTTCTTACTCATGAAAGCTTAGGCTCCCAATACTTCTGTTAGTCTCAAAGGTGCCACAGGACCCTCTGTTGCTTTTTACAGATTCAGACTAACACGGCTACCCCTCTGATACTTGACACCATTCCTGATAGTACCTCCATGTTACAGTTTGAGCATTGCGTCACAGAGGAATTGAGTGTCTTGGTCATGATCAAACAGTAAGTTTGGGGCATGGGTAGGTTGCCAAAGTTCTCTCAACCACTAGATCATCCTTCCCATCCAGTTCCCACACCCATTTTCTCTTATATTTTTCCCATCTAGTTTTAAATGTTCCAAAGGATGGGATGTACACTACTTTTCACAGCGTAATGCATCTTGCGGTCAATTGATATTCAACTTCAATTTCCCCTATCTTAATTTTATCCTATTACTCCTGTTTGTATCTCCTTATACTGCAGTTAAAAAAAAATCCTCTCACTTCTTAGTGTTTACACCTTCAAAGTATTTTAATGAATTACATATATTTCACCTTTGTCATTTTGTCATTATGTTTAACCTTTATGTATTCTCATAAATAAATCCCAATTCAAAAATTATTTTTTGTTCACTAACTCTGGATTCCCTTCATTTTGCTTTCAGGTAACACACTGTCCAGAATAATGCAATATTTCAGATGCAGTCACAGCAGATCTGTATAGACACAGGCCTATTATATCCCTGTTCCATTATATGGTGTTTTTTTCTTTGTACACAGCCCCATCTTGCACTGGTCTATTTCACCAGTGTATTGCAAACAAATGCTTAATTTTCTGTTCACGATTCATCTCCTAGGTCTCTTTCAGCCTTCTCCCACTTTAAGAATGCAGCATAAACAAGAGGTACAGACTATGGTTTGTTTGGACAAAACACACATTTTTAAATTATTTATGAAACACCCAGATTTTTAGTGTGATGGGCACATTAGAAAAGTAGAGATTACTATTTTCCAGGTTTTCCTGTCAATGGAATAGAGATATTTAGAACATAAGAACATAATCTTCTGAATATTTTCTCCTAGTTAATACTTTGAATTTTTCCAACCTGTAATTCATTAATTGGTCATATCTGGAATCTTTGTAGGTTACTCTGTATTATTTCTTTGTCCCACCTTCCATTTTAGTATCATCTTTATATGCCATTTACATTCTCTTTACTCCCATTGATAAAAATTAACCAGATAAAATGTAGAAGGAAGATATGATGCAATTTGATTTAAGGACAAATTGTTCCCACTTGAAGTAACTTAGAATAGAATTGGTTCTCAGATATTGGAGATATAGATTTAGATAATGATATTTACTTACCGTTTAATATCTACAGAAAGAGTGAATATACTATGTTTAAACACATTCCTTCCTGTTTTCTCCTCCTGCTGCCATTCTTTTACATAATGTAACTAAGTACACTGTTTTCTACAATAGTGGTGACAGCACTTATTTTCCGTGTTTTCAGGAGATAAGGCAGTAACATTACTGCCAATTACTTTGTACCATAGCTACTGTTGTATCTAGGGCTGTTGTAATCTTATAATAGATCATGACATGCAATTTGGTATTTTGTGATACTTCAGCAAATGAATTCAGCTGCTAATATATTATAACTTACACTGCTGCTGCTCCTGCTGTTACTTCACAACTATTGAGGATATTTAGGTAAAATGAGCACAAGGGCTCTTATGTAGAAGTATAGCTTCCAATTGCTATTTCACCTTACCTCCCTGCTCTTATCCTTTTGGTCTTCTTTTCGCATTCACACAGTTGATTTTCCTGTTTCTTCTTGCTTCACCCCTTTAAGTGTGAAGTCTCAAGGTGTGAGCACCATTGCTACCTGTCATGTAACAGACTAAGCAGAAGCTGTTTATTGGGCCAGAGTTAAAAGAAAGAAAAATAGTGCTTCAGATCAAGTGGTTGATGCCTAGTGAGGTAATGGGATCGAGCCATTCTGAGGTCACCACTGGTAGAATCCTAGCCACATATCCTCGGTGGTAGAAAGTCCACTCATAATGTCTGACAATGGCACAAAGCTCTCACAAACCCTCTCCATCAGGAACAGTGCTTAAATTGTAGATGGAAAGAGGTGCCAGGGATGAAGAAATTTTTTACTTTCATAACTGACATGGCAAGCCCAGAGCTGCCGTGGCAATGAACTGCTACGCCTAGAGGTGCCGGGTCTCAGCACTGGCAAAAATTTAGTGCTGATCAGGAGCCCACAGTCAGCCAGTATAGCTCCAAAAGTAGGACCATATTAAGGTAGCCAGGGCTGCAGTGATTCAGTGTGTTATCCAAAAGTCATCCACCAGTGCCATCCTGTGGACTCCAAGTACAAAATAAAGATGCCCTCCTCTAGCAATGTATGAGCCTGCCCCTTTCCCACGATTGCGCTTTCCCCAGGAAGGATTCAATTTGCTGATTTAGGAAGAAGGATGACGTTTGCGCCCACTGTGCCAGAGTGGGTGAATCAAGCTCTGTGTTTTACTCTTTTATAGTGACCTTTTTCTCCTTTCTGCTTCTGTGGATATTGATCACTCTCTCAGGCCCAGCTCCTGCTCCATTGAAATCAGTTGGAGTTTGGACATTAACTTCAGTAGGGAACAGGTCATTTAGTCCTGCCAAACAAAGTGAAATAATTCTCCTCACCTTTGGTTAATGGAACTTTACTCCTGGGAAAGGGCGGGGGTATTAGCTTCTCGCTGTGTCTCTCTTTCCCTTACTTTCTCCCTTCCTCCATTTTTATGTTTATTTTTACCATCTCATTGCTAGACACAACATGCTTTCTAGCACCATTGCATTAGCCACTTCAATCATCTGCCCATTTGATTTGTCTACTTCAATACTTGTAAAATACCTTGTCCAGAAAGTAAAGCAGAATACTACAAACTTAGGTAAGTCTACAGAAGACTTTGTAGTGCTGCACTTTGTAATGTATGCTGCAGTTCTTTCTCCTTGTCTTCCTTTGGAACTTTTTGGTGCCTCGCTTGGAAATTTAGAAGTACTTTTATGCATAATGCTTTAACTGAAGTTTGCAACAGTTTGCTGTTGTGGAAAAAAAAATTCTTTGGAGAAGCATTTGCCCTAAATACAGCAGGAGAACTATCACCAGCAGTATGTTCCTTACATCCCCAATGGAACCAACAGCATCAGCGGTTAATTTCCTTGTTCAATAAAGGTCAGAGAAAAGAAAAAAATCAGTTTATGCAGACATTAAGACTTTCTTATGCTGTTCCTTAAGAGAAGGCCAAAATGTATTTTAAATAAATAAAGACATACAGCTTTTTTTGTTTTGTTTTTCTTTTTGTGGGATAGATTAAGTTCTGCATATGCAAAAAAGAACTAAATTCATTAGAGAAAGTGTGTTTAAAATTTAGCCAAGTGATTTTTGCAGCCCAGTTGATAATTAAAATCAGTGCATTTCCTGATGCTGACGTCTTCATCCTTTATATTAAACATTTTTAACTGGGGTGCTTTGATGTCTTTTGTTTTTCTGTTGCTGTTTTTTCTGTTTGTTGTTGTTGTTGTATTTTTCCTCTATTTTGAGTGGGGTTGTGTAACTTGGGTGGGCTAGAGTTCACCTCATTGCCCTTCTCCAATGCCTAAAAACCCCAACTCCCATAGAAAAGTAGCTGGAGACCCAGAGTTCTGTCTCTAAGGATTTTCAACAAGGATTGCACAGGGTCAACCTCCCCACATTCAAGTCCCAAAAGGAACTAAAGAAATTAATGTAATTAAATAACTTTATAAAATCTTATGGTAAAGAAACAAATAATCTAATTTTTACAGCATGACATGGCTATTTTATAATCCATACACATTACCTTCACAGTTATACATACACATGAATAAAGAAAACAAATTAAGATCTGAACAGTACAGTCCCCACAGAAGTACAGTGAGAAGAAACTGAGTTCCCAAAAGCTTAGGTTTTGTTCACCTAAGTCTCACTTAGAGTCTTTGACCACCAGATCTAAACTGTCTGCTGAGTCTAAAACAACATCTTCCCTCCACTTGCTTGTAGGAATCTTCAGTTGGAATCTATGCAGACTCTTCCTCTGCTGAAATCACTGCTAGCCAGTCAGCTGCTAACTCATTAACCAATCACTCAATTAAGTGTATAGATTTAAAGAAAACCCTGTTACAAGAAAATACAAAACGGAGAATAGCAAAATATAAATGACTCTTTCCCCATTACTACATTTAAAGAAAAGTTGGTGAATCAGACCAGTTGAGACAATTTAGCTAGAACAGTTTGGCTAAAATCAAAACAACATTCAAAGCATACAATTAAAAGAGATGTTATTTTTCCCTCCCAATTTCCCCTTGCTATAATTAGCATTGCCCAGGCTTCCCTGCTAGAGGGTTAACAGTATCACTAACCTGCTGCTAAATGCTTCAGAGTTAGGGACAACAGCCTGCTCTGCTAGTGGGCTCAGCTTCTCCCAAATCACACAGGGCACATGGCCTTCTGCAAAGCAGCTGCCCTCACAGAGTCTGACCCCAGCAATAGGGAACCTATCGGGGCATACCTAAAACTACCACACCCAAATCTAGAAGCTTCTGGAGGTGGAGTGCTAAATTTGCCTAGAAACAATGACCTAGACACAATTTACTCCTACCTCCCCCAATGGGTCTCTTACAGAGATATTTCCCTATTGGGCACATGGGTTACAGTTGCATCATATAAAAATGTTTATTGCCATGTACGCACACAGAGGAATGTATGGAAACATTTTTGGAGACATTCACAAGGTAGGATACTGGGATTATTACCCTACTGGGTCTGTGTGTCATTCTGCAAACTGTGCTTGCAGCACATTTAGTGTCCCATAATCCCAGTTTGAAGATCCGTTGTGATGTGACTCTTTGTGTCTCTGTGCAGTGCCATGATCACACATCACCAGGATGTGAAGGAATCAATATTGTGACATTGTGATGCTGTGCCACGACATACTGACATGATAATCTGCTGCTGTAGAAGAAACACAAATCACTGGGAATGCTAGTAATAAGCTTTTGTATTTGGAATTCAGTCCACCTTTCCTATTGTGCATTTTTCAAAACTCACACTGATGATACTTTTACAATAAAGGAAAATTATTCTAGACCATGCTCCGATCATATGCTATGAAATGTAAAAGCTGAACTGAGACTAATGCACATGGTGGTATCAATAATAATTTCTCAAGGTCCCAAATGAATAACTACTATGGTGATGCTGAGACAAGGTGGGTGAGGTAATATCTTTTACTCGACTTGGTGAGAGAGAAGAGGTTTCGAGCTTACACAGAGCTACAGCAGCACTGCATACTAAGATAACAGTTTAGAGTGAATGTGCTTTATGCTCCATTCATGTTATCAGGGGTGGCTCTAGCTTTTTTGCTGCCCCAAGCACGGCAGGCAGGCAGCCTTCGGCGGCATGTCTGTGGGAGGTCCGCCGGTCCCGCGGCTTCGGCGTACCCGCCGCCGAATCCGCAGGACTGGCGGACCTCCCGCAGGCGTGCCGCCGAAGGCTGCCTGACTGCCGCCCCTGCAGGGACCGGCAGGCTGTACCCTGAGGCTTGCCGCCCCAGGCATGTGCTTGGAGCGCTGGTGCCTGGAGCCACCGCTGCTTGTTATAACACTCTCTCTGATAGAAAGCTGCTTGGTTCCATCATAAAGCACCATTGTAAGCACTTACATTCACATTAGTCATGATTCCTGTATCTTAAACATTTTTGCATAATGACAGGGAGAAGCTCATTTACATATTGATATCTTAACAGACTGTAAAATTCTGACTTTTTTTTAGATTTGTGACCAAACAAATATTTACAAAGAGAGGTGTGTGTGTGTGTGTGTGTGTGTGTAGGTGAGAGAGGGAAACAGAGAGAGAAAGAAATATACTAGATCAAATTTTAGCCTGTTCTTAACCTGGTTTTCTTTTGTCCCAGCCACAGTTTTGAAGCAAACAAGTCACTTGGACCACTAATTAGCTGAACATGATTTGTGTGTGAAATCAAATGCATGCTCATATATGTGGCCTTGTGTGTGCCTGGAAGACTACAAGCACAAAAAAGGAGACAAGTGTTTGAAAATCTGGATCATAATGTGCAGTCTCTATTGATTTTTCTGTGATTTAATTATTTGCATCCAGATGCTGTTACCATATGTAATGCTACCAACTATTCCAAAAATGTCAGGTAATCTAGCCAGCAATTATTATTCCCAGTGGAACAGATTGGTTTTGTTTTCTAAAGTGGTTGATAGTCAAAGTGAGAGGAGAGAGGGAGTAAAGTTTCAAAGATGCCTAAGTGACTTAGAACCTTAAGTCACATTTGCAAAGGGACATAGGTACCTACCAGCCTATATCATCTTTAAAGGGAATGGGATTTAAACTCACAAGTGCCTAAGTCACTTTGGCACCTCTGAAAACATTACCCTTTGAATTGGGGACCTCTCATTACAGCTACGTTCTACTGGAAAAAGATCTTGGAGTCATCGTGGATAGTTCTCTGAAGATGTCCACACAGTGTGCAGAGGCAAACAGGATGTTAGGAATCATTAAAAAGGGGATAGAGAATAAGATGGAGAATATATTATTGCCCTTATATAAATCGATGGTATGCCCACATCTCGAATACTGCGTACAGATGTGGTCTCATCTCAAAAAAGATATACTGGCACTAGAAAAGGTTCAGAGAAGGGCAACTAAAATGATTAGGGGTTTGGAGAGGGTCCCATATGAGGAGAGATTAAAGAGGCTAGGACTTTTCAGCTTGGAAAAGAGGAGACTAAGGGGGCATATGATAGAGGTATATAAAATTATGAGTGATGTAGAGAAAGTAGATAAGGAAAAGTTATTTACTTATTCCCATAATACAAGAACTAGGGGTCACCAAATGAAATAAATAGGCAGCAGGTTTAAAACAAATAAAAGGATTTCTTCTTCACACAGCGCACAGTCAACTTGTGGAACTCCTTACCTGAGGAGGTTGTGAAGGCTAGGACTATAATAGCGTTTAAAAGAGAACTGGATAAATTCATGGAGGTTAAGTCCATTAATGGCTATTAGCCATGATGGGTAAGGAATGGTGTCCCTAGACTCTGTTTGTCAGAGGGTGGAGATGGATGGCAGGAGAGAGATCACTTGATCATTACCTGTTAGGTTCACTCCCTCTGTGGCACCTGGCATTGGCCACTGTTGGTAGACAGGATACTGGGCTAGATGGACCTTTGGTCTGACCCAGTACAGCTGTTCTTATGTTCTAAGAAAGCTCCTTCCTTATTTCCTCCAGGCCTCTTGCCTTGTGGCCACTGCTTCCATCTCCTCATTTTACTTTTCTATCCTCATCCTTCTCCCTGTGCCTTGAACTGTCTTCCTGTTCTGATAGTTCTGCCTCCTCTTTCACATCACTTCTTTAACAATACTTCTGTGAAGCCCATCACCTCCAGTCTGCTAACTGGATATACTATTTATGTTCAGAACTTAAAAAAACCCTCCAACCTCTAAAGGCCAACATATTCTACCACCACCCATGAAACTTTGTATTGCCTTTGTGATAAGTCTATTTTCCGGTGATTCAACCGGTATACGTGAACATTGTATTGTCTGACTATTATGATTTCATAGACCCCTGAATGGGGGTATGCTCTCTACATTGCCAAGCACACCGTCATCACATAAAAAAATTAAGCCTGAGTACAGATTATGCTAATTTCCATTACCCTAAAAAAGTTGGGACTGCTGAGAGTAATAGTCTTTCTCCCTTTGTGTGACCAGTGTTCAAATATGGCTTACTTACAAATGGCTAATGACTCTCTTGCTGTCAAATTAGTCTCTAAAGAATACTTGTTCACAAACCAAAACTGCCATACAGATTAGTATAATGCAGATTGTTTTGACAGCAATTTAGAAACATTAGCAGTGCTACAGGTCAGCACTTTTCAGTTCTTGCCTACCTTGTACTACTTCTGGCTGGGTGGAACTGGCTTTTTTTCCCTTGATATATGTGTGTGTGTGTGTGTGTGCGCACGCGCACGCATGCATGCACATATAATTTTATTTGTATCTTGTTTTGTGGTGCCAATAGGTGTGCAAGGATGCATCCTGTGTGCAATGATAGAGGGTGACAATACAAAGAGAGTGAAGGAGGCATAGGGTGAGGTGGAGATGGAATATAGTAACAATATCATGTCATTACTCCATTTTGGCATAGGTTCTGTTATTTTTGTGAATAATCAAAATTATACATGTGCAATATGGGCAAGTTAATGTAAGTCTGGGAACCTGTTGTTTGGCTGGAGTTATTCTCCTGCTGGACTGAGTTAAAAGGCAGCACATCTGAAAAAAAAAACCACTGAAATTAAAGACAGTATAATGTTCAAAAAGCCAATCCCATTGGCTTTCAGTAAGCCTTTGGTGCCTAAATCCCATGGAAAGTCAAAATGAATTAGACTCCTAAGTTACTGAGGTGTCTGTGAAAAGTTTACCTAGCCACTGTAGAAGAAGATGGAAATTTAGGCCCCCATATGTAAGCACATAAGCATTCCACTGACTTAAACATAATCACTTGTATGTTTATAGGATGGGGACCTAATTGGTCATTTTTGGAGGACGGAGTTATACGTATTTTCATTGAAGCATTTATAACCTCCCTTCTGCAGCTTGTTCCAGTAGCAGCCTTCAGGCTTTTTGGACTTTGCAGGGATATTATGTAGGGTGAGGCCACAAAGGGAGTGGAGCTGCCAAAATATCCTGAAATACTACTGTGCATTCTCAGAAGTGATTCCCTCCCCTTCCATATTTTCAAACAAATTTATTTAAAAAAATGTCCCTTCACAGACCTAGTAATGAGCCTGCTGCTCCATAGGGATTTTTATATGAAAATTTTTCAGTTTTGTACTTTGCCCAATTAATTTTTTAGTTATTGGTGAGAAAAACAGATTTTAAAACACTGAAAATTATAATTTATTCTCACTCCATGAAATCAGAAATGGCTGTAAAAAATCTGACTCTCCAAGAAAAAGTAATAAAATCTCTTTCCCATGCTTGGTCTCAGGAAATTTTTTCTCCAAAGGAGATATTTTTACAAAGTTACAAGCATATGATAAGAGGCCACAACAATGAAAATCCCAGTGAAATCTTAACTATATATTTTTTTCTATTGCAAGTTGTTTGGGACAGTGTTTGTGTTCTGTGTTTGTACAGCTCCTAGCGCTATGGGGTCTTGGTCCATGTCTGGGGTTCCTAGGTGCTACCACAATACAAATAAATCATCATTATTAAACTAGCTAGAGACATAAAGGGTAACAAGAAAACATTCTACAAATACATTAGAAGCAAGAGGAAGACCAAGGACTGAGTAGACCCATTAATGAGAGGGGGAAAACAATCATACAAAATGTGGAAATGGCAGAAGTGCTAAAAGGGTTAGTAGCAATTGGACATCTAACTTAGTGAACACCAGTGAAAATGATGTACGATATGAGGCTAAAATAGGGAAAGAACAAGTTAAAAATTACTTAGATGGAAGTTAGATGTCTTCAGGTGACCAGGGCCTCATGAAATACATTCTAGAAAACTCAAGGAGCTGACTGAGGAGATACCTGAGCCATTAGCGATTATCTTCAAAAACTCATGGAAGACAGGAGAGATTCCAGAGGCCTGGAAAAGGGCAAATATAGTGCCAATCTATAAATAGGGGAATAAGGACAATCTAGGAAATTACAGACCAGTCAGTTTAACTTCAATACCCGGAAAAATAATGGAGCAAATAATTAAGCAATCAATTTGCAAACATCTAGAAGCTAGAAAGGTGATAAGTAACAGTGAGCATGAATCTGTCAAGAACAAATCATGCCAAACAATCTAATATCTTTCTTTGACAAGGTAACAAGTCTTTTGCTTAGGAGGGAAGTGATAGATGTGGTACATCTTGACTTTAGTAAGGCTTTTGATACTGTCTTGCATGACCTTCTCATAAACAAACTAGGGAAATACAACCTAGGTGGAGCTACTATAAAGTGGGTGCATAACTGGTTGAAAACCATTCTCAAAGAGTAGTTATCAATGGTTCACAGTCCAGCTGGAAGGGCATACCAAATCCGGCAGGAATCAGACCTTGATCAGGTTCTGTTCAATATCTTCATCAATGGTTTAGATAATGGCATAGAGAGTACACTTATAAAGTTTGTGGGTGATACCAAGCCGGGAGAGGTTGCAAGAGCTTTGGAGGATAGGATTAAAATTCAAAGTGATCTACACAAACTGGAGAAATGGTTAGAAGTAAATAAGATGAAATTCAGTAAGGACAAATGAAAAGTACTCCACTTAAGAAGGAACAATCAGTTGCAGACATAGAAAATGGGAAATAACTGCCTAGGAAGGGGTCCTGTGGAAAGGGTTTGGGAGGTCATAGTGGATCACAAGCTAAATATGCATCAACACAAAAAAGAAGCATCATTCTGGGATGTATTAGCAGGAGTATTGTAAACAAGACACAAGTAATTCTTCCATTCTATTCTGCACTGATTAGGCCTCAACTGGTGTATTGTGTCCAATTCTGGGCACCACATTTCAGGAAAGATGTGGACAAATTGGTCAGATGAGGACAGATGAGAGCAACAAAAATGATGAAAGGTCTGGAAAACATGACCTATGAGGAAAGATTGAAATAATGGGGTTAGCTTTCTCTGGAGAAGAGAAGACTGATGGGGACATGGTAACAATTTTCAAGTACATTAAAGGTTCTCACAAGGAGGAGGGAGACAAATTGTTCATGTTAACCTCTGAGGACAGGACAAGAAGCAATGGGCTTAAATTGCATCAAGGGAAGTTTAGGTTGGGCATTAGGAAAATCTTCATAACTGTCAGGATGGTTAAGCACTGGAATAAATTACTTAGGGAGGTTGTGGAATCTCCATCATTCGCCATAGAATGCTCCTGCTAATACATCACAGAATGTTTGCTTTTTTTGCAACAGTATTACACTGTTAACTCATATTTAGCTTGTGATCCACTATGACACCAGATCCCTGTCCTTGGTTTCCTGTTTCTTCTAATCTATTTGTACAATGTTTTCTTGTTATCCTTTATGTCACTAAATGTCAATTATGGCCTTATTTCAGCAAAGCATTTAAGGACATACTTATCTTGAAGCATGCAAATAGTGCCACTGACTTCAGTGTTAAGCATTTTGTTGAGCAAAATATACTTGCATGCATTAACTTCTGGATGGACTTACATGCTTTGATGAACTGGGGCCTGTGTTGTGAAGAATGACCTTTCAGTTATTCTTAATTTAAGTTTTATGAGTTATTAAAATAGTTCAATTACTGAACAAAAGTGATTGTACATCATTGTTAATTGACGGCCAATAAAAAAATCATTATGTGCTACATCCAACTCCCTCTGAAGTTGATGTATTTCCTGAGGATAGCATCTTGTCTGATTGTATTTAAGAAAATATATATTCCATATCAAAGATATTGAAAATTGTGACGAGAGGGTGGCTACCTGCCATAGTAGGAATACAAAAATATTTATAAAATTGGATGAAAATAAAAGAAAATGAAGCCATTCTGAAGGTAGGTTTTAGAAGGCTGACATTTGCTTATTGTATCAGTAGTGGCACATTGTGTTTTGACAGGATGGAAAAACAGATTGATACACAGGAATACAAGTCTTGAATATTGCAGGGTGAAAATATATCATGCACCTAGTCAATTGTGTAATAGTTTATCATTGGAGGACATTCCTTCTTGACCTATCCTAGTATGAACAGTTTATGCCTGAAGCATGTGTATTAATAACCCTTATAATTTTTTTTAGTTTTAATGACAGTCACTGTTGATGTATGCCTGTGGCTGCTGGCTGAAGTCCTGGACTGTGAATCAGGAGATCTGTATTCTAGTCACATTAGTGTTATTGACTCTCTGTGTTACCTTGGGCAAGTCACTTATGGGCAGATTCTTTACTCATTTTGGAATAGTGTCTTGCTTCATGAGTTACACACTAATCTAATCCTTAATCCCTTTTTGACACAATTATGTTTCTGTAAATGAGCCTATTGATACTTATCTCATGGGGATATAGTGAGCTTTCATTCATAAATGTTTGTAATGTGCTGTGATATTCTTTCATGGAAGGAACTAAAAAAGTTCCCAAGGACTTCTTTAATTTACAGTTCAAGTTAGGCATCAGTATTGCTTGGTCGGATGAACTACAAGCAACTTCAATTCAAGTGTTTTATTTTGAAATAAAAATCTAAATTAGAATGTTTTGGGTTAGATTCTCTTCTGCTCGGCAAAGTATGTGCAAAATGCTCCCAAATTAGAATGGTTGCATTTACACTCAGTTTGCTCAGGTGTACATGCTTATACAAGGTGCAAATAGAGGAGAACTAGGCTCAAATTCTTTAAATTTTTACAACCTAACAATAATCATCCATTTAGTTGACAGGTTTGTAGGCATCATGGTACAAATGGGTCTTTGGAAAGGGTTAGAATTTGGAGAGGTTTTGGAAAACCAAGTAGTTATATTTTAAAAGATGGTTTCTGTGAACATTTGGGAAATCCACTGTCCTAATTATTATGTTTTGCTTGACATTTTGTTTCATCCATTTCTTATGCAGGCATTTATTAGAACATAGTGAAAAATATATTAATTTCAATATAGGTCTGCTATCTTTACAAGTGTAACTGATGAAGCAAAAGCATCCGATATTGGTTGGACAATTGCTTATGGTATCCACTTCTCAATTATGGTACCTAATTTTTCCAGTTATGTCTTAATTTGACGATATGGAGGTTATTAACGTGTAAATGCCTTTTAAGTGCATTTGCTTCGGTTTTTTCATCTCCTTTTTAGTTGGTATTTTGTTGGTGGCAGTGTCATTTCACACTCTTATGGTACATAGACCCCAGTGATAAAAAGCATAAATTAGCTCACGGTGTTAAGTTACCATCATTTTAGATTTGCTGTTTTTAATATTTAATGCTTAATACTACTGTGTCGAACTACCACTTTACCTCACTCAAGTCCTATATTCTTTCACATTTCCATATATGTGGGAGTACTCTTGGGGCCTAGTAATTTGTAGAACAGACAGTAGGGAGTTTATATCATGCTCTTGACCAGTCTCTTAATTATTTACCACGTCAAAGATCCTCTAACGTTGTTTTTTATTGTGCCCTTGTGGGCCATTTGCTAAAAAGCAATTTGCTGTTTTGGAGATCAATTAGCTTTATTCCTTCTCATTCACGTACACAGAAAAAGCACTCTAAATGGGCTTTCCAATGCATCAGAGAACCTATTAAATTCTGCTGCCTTCATTTTTTACATTCTTAAAAGATCTATTTTGGTCTTGTTTGTTGTTAGTAACAACAAACCTCTTCACGTTTTAATAGTAGAATTGCCTTTTCCTAAACACTGTGGGCAACCGATGAGATGAACAACCATAATTCAGCACTTTTTCAGCATCTCTAAAGCTTTGTGTCTGGGAGTTTATCGGTCTGGCTATCTTAGGGCTAGATCAGTGGTTCTCAAACTTTTGTACTGGTGACCCCTTTAACATAGCAAGACTCATAGTGTGCCTCCCCTCCCCCCTTATACATTAAAAACACTTTTAAAAGTATTTAACACTATTACAAATGCTGGAGGCGAAGTGGGGTTTGGGGTGGAGGCTGACAGCTCGCGACCCCTCATGTAATAACCACACAACCCCCTGAGGGGTCACGACCCCCAGTTTGAGAACCCCTGGGCTAGATTCTTCAAATGTATCTATCTGCCCAGGCATACTCTTGTACCAAGGTGGAGCCCCACTGATATTGCACTTAGTTTGGGAGAATGAATGACTCTGAATGGATCCATTTGCAGTCCCAAGCCCTTAGGGTTTCATATAAGGTAACATTTTTTTAAAGCCGAAGCGACTTAGGAGCTTCCATTCCTAATGTCCATCATTCTTGTCTAGCTGAGGCACAAAAATAACTATCAGAGAATTCCATAATAAATTATCTTTTCTCACTCTTTTCTCCCATGCAGAGAAAAATATTGACTGTGAGTTAGAAAATTTTGGGAGGTATATTTGTATTGAGTGAAACATGCAGCTTGGGGCCTTTCCCCTACTATTATATATTTCCACATGCTATTTAAATTAGAAGTGTTTCATATCAAAATGAGAGAAGACTTGCAGAAAGAGTATTATGAACCATTAAAAAACAAAATGGTGTATTGTAGCCTTGCTGCCATGCAGTGTGCTATATTCCCAAATGGATGGTCTGAAATGCCCTGAAAGCAAAGATGTAAATCCTACCATAGTCATTTAGCTATGGATAGAAAAATGGAATTATGTACAGATTACCGTGTGTGTCTTTTAGATGAGATCTAAGAAACCTGGTTTCTGCGAGGTCTTATGGCTCTTTTTGTAAGAGTAGGTGTCTGCCAAAATCCCCTCTCCTCTTTATTGTTGTGCAGCTTCAGTATCTCTTTCTCCGCCTAAGCATTTTTAAAGCACAGTTCACTACAGTGTCTCTAGATGACAGGCACAAAATATGAAGTTGCACATCTTTATGTAAGAATACTTCTCTGTAATTTTTAGCTGACATTATTTAAATACACCTCTACCTCGATATAACGCTGTCCTCGGGAGCCAAAAAATCTTACCGCGTTATAGGTGAAACCGCGTTATACTGAACTTGCTTTGATCCACCGGAGTGCGCACCCTGCCCCGGTGCACTGCTTTACCGCGTTATATCCGAATTTGTGTTATATCGGGTAGCGTTATATCGAGGTAGAGGTGTATATCTGTAATCCTTTCTGATGATCACTGGTGTAAAATATTTAACATTGGGCCAGCTGGCTGTCTCCACTCCAGTGTGGCTGAATTTCAGTGGTGCTCTACTCAATGTAAGTTTGGGTGTATCTGTATATACATACTGTCTCCCTCTCTCTCTCTCTCTCTCTCTTTCTCTCTCTCTCTCTTTCTTTGGGATAAAAAGTACAATATAAAATATTTCTCATAGTGTATCAGTGCATAAATAGATTTTACTAGATATTCAATGGTAAATTTCCCACATATTTGTCTTACTCTATTTTACTTGTCACCCAGCTAGTAGAACAAAAAAGTTTATGCTATCTAGATTACATTAATATGAAATGGACATTTTATATAGGATCTTACATCATGAAAGATCCCAAATGTATTTGGAAAGTTAAAATATGAATATAAAAGTTACCAATGAGGATTACTTCATCCACCATTCAAATTAGCAGCTGTTCAACATAACACTACAATACAACATCTGCCTAATGAGCCTATCATTGTAATATTGAGGCACCCTACACAGAAATTAGCAAATATCCATTTTGTCATGAAAGGAGCAAAACTCTACCCACTATCCAGTTTTAGCCTGCTTCCTGAGCTGATTTAGCCAACGTGACTGAAGGTATGTTTACACTGCAATGTAAGCCCAGGGTTCAAACTCAGGCTCAAGTCTAGCTCCCCTTCTGCCTATACACAAATCATGCTATTTGAGGGTCCCAGGACCCCAGGGAGGTGGTGGGTTCAAGCCCTATTGCTTTGCAGTTTAGACACAATCCTAAAGGACTCGTGCTTTGGGAGTCTGCCAAAAGTGTCCCACAATCCGCTCTTTCTCCTCTGTATAGTCAAGTTTGGTGGACAGTCAAGTTCTTTTTCGAATGCTTGCTCATGTCCATTCCATGTTAGGCGTGCACGCCGCATGCACTGTTGCTGGAGATTTTTCCCTCAGTGGTCAGGCCAGCGCCCTCTGATTTCACGTGCTTGTGTGCCAGTATAAGGGGTGCTGCTGGTCGTGCACCCTCTCAATTCCTTCTTACCATCTGTGACAGTTGCTGGAACGTCTCCTCTTGGTTCAGCAAGGCAATTGTCAGTTGGCAGATCACCTCAGCAGATCCTTCTCCACTCCCTATGAGTGGCCCCTTCACCCAGAGGCCACCAGGTTTATCTTCCAAAGGCAGAGGTCTCCCCAGGTGGACATCTTCATAACCAAGCAGACAGGAAATGCCATCAGTTTTGATCACTGAGAGGGCACATCCCAGGCTCCCTCACCAACGCTTTCCTGCTTCCTTGGACAGAACTTTTATTCTACGCATTCCTCTGTTTCCTTTGGTTCACAAGGTCCTCCTGAAAATCAAACAGTACAGGGTGAGAGTTATTCTTATAGTCCTTTGGTGGCCACACCAACACTGGTTCGGCATGCTGCTGAATCTATCAGTAGAAACCCCACTTCTTCTCCTGCTCTGACTGGACCTGATCTGTCAAGACCACAGCCAGTTACTCCACCTGAACCTTGGCTCTCTTTACCTAACTGCCTGGATGTTACATGGCTGAACCCAGAGGAGCAGGTCTGTTCAGAACAAGTTTGACAGATCTTGCTGGGTAGTAGGAAGCTGTCCAGTAGGGCTACCTACCTCAACAAATGGAAGTGTTTCTGGATATGGGCATCCCAATGAGACCTCTCTCTGACTCAGTCTTCCCTTCAGTCTGTCCTGAACTACTTGCTCCATCTTAAGCAGCAAGGTCTGGCCCTCATGTCTATAAAATTTAGCAGCAACTTTGGCCTTCCACCCACCGGTGAACGACAGGTCAGTGTTCTCTCATGAAATGACAGTCCACTTTCTTAAAGGCCTTGAGAGACTTTTTCCTCAGGTCCATGAGCCAGCCCCCTGTGGGATTTTAGCCTGGTAGCAATCACTTCAGCCAGAAGGGTCTCTGAAATCAAGGCCCTTATGTCAGAGCCGCCATTCACTGTATTCAGGACAAGACCCAATTGCTCCCCCACCCGTCCTTCCTGCCAAAAGTGGTTTCGCAGTTCCAAAGCAATCAGGCCATTTTCCTGCCGGTCTTCTTCCCAAAGCCTCACAAGAATTCAGAAGAGCGGTGGCTTCACTCATTGGATGTTAGATGTGCCCTTGCCTTCTACATCAAGAGGACTAAGCTCTTTTGCAGTTCAGGACAACTCTTTGTGGCAGTAGCAGAAAGAATGAAAGGCCCAGTGTCAGCCCGGAGAAGTGTATCCTGGATAACCTCCTATATTTGGAAATGCTACAAGCAAGCGAATGTACCATCTTCAGCCATCATGACTGCTCACTCCGTGAGAGCTCAGGCCTCTTCAGCAGCCTTTCTCACACAAGTTCCAATCCAAGACATCTGCATGGCCTCAACTTGGTCACCAGTGCATACCTTCTCATCCCACTACGCTATAACGCAACAGACTTGAGACAGTGCCAGGTTCGGGAGAGCTGTGTTGCAGTCTGCACGTCCATTAACTCCAAGCCCACTTTCTTGAGTGCTGCTTGTGAGTCACCTAATGTGGAATGGACATGAGCAAGCATTTGGAGAAGAAAAATGGTTACTAACTAGGGCTGTCAATTAATCGCAGTTAATGCCTGCGATTACCTGAAAACAAAATTAATGTGTTATTTTTAAAAATGTGCTAATCCCATATCTGTGGGCAGGGAGGGAAGCCCCAGCCCAGAGCTGCCGTGGCGGTGGGAAGACGGTGGGAAGGCTGAAGCCCCAGCCCAGAGCTGGCTTGGTGGTGGGAGGACTGAAGCCCCAGCTCGGAGCTCAGAAGGCAGTGGCGGGGGTTGCTGAACCCCCAGCCCGGAGCTGCAGAGTGGCTGGGGTGGGGTGGGGGGGCTGAAGCCCCAGCCTGGAGTTGCGGAGGTGGTGAGGCAGCCCAAGTCCCAGCCCAGAGCTCTGTGGGCAGTGGGGGGGCCGGGAGCCCCACGCCTCAAGCTGGGCAGGCGCCCTGCGCCACGAGAGGTTTTGGAGCCCCATGCCACAAGAGATGCCGAAGATCCGAGCCTCTTACCCCGAGAGGGACTGAAGATCAGAGCAAGGCTGAAGCCCATAGCCCCCAGCCCAAAGCCTATATGTGAAAATATAGAAAACACCCAATCTAATATTGTTTAACAGTGCGAATTAAACTGTGATTAATCACAATTAATTTTTTTAAATCTCACAATTAATTGCGATTTTTGTATCTCACAATTATTTCTTTTACTTGCTTGACAGCCCTGTTATGAAACTTTCCATAACTGTTGTTCTTTGAGATGTGTTGCTTATGTCCATTCCATGATCCACCCTCCTACCCCTCTGTCAGAGTTGACCAGCAAGAAGGAACTGAGAGGGTGTGGGGGCCCGGTAGCACCACTTATACAGGTGCATAAGGTGTGTGGCACCAGAGGGCACTAGAGCCGGCCCAATGGATACCACTGAGGGAAAAATCTCCAGCAACAGTGCACGTGGCCCATGCACACTTAAAGTGGAATGGACATGAGCAACACATCTCGAAGAACAATAGTTACGGAAAGGTTAGTAACCTTCCCCCTCCCTCCCCCCCCCCCCCCCGCCCCTGCACCACGAAAAAGATCTAGAGTGGCCATATTTTGGGAGGCCACTAGGAAGTCTCAGATATGGGTGGTTGGACTTGGGCCTGCATAATGCAGTGTAGATGCAGAAGCCCCAGGTTGGGACCCAGGGTTCAACAATTCCTAACCTGGGGTTATAAATGAATGTAAATGCTCAAAGCTTAGGTTATCAAACCAAGGTCTGCGAAGTCAAGTTCTACTAACTTTGGGCTTGTATTGCAATGAAGACGTACACTGAGTTCCTCGTGAATTTGGTTGCTGCGGAATAGCTTGTGCAAAGAGATAACTCCTAAATCCTGTACTAAAGAGGGCTATTTAGACTTGTCCTGACCTCCTGTCAAAGTGAATTACACAGACAAGACTGTTCTGTTGGGAGAAGATCTTGTTCCCAACACCAATGAAATTTCACTCTGAAGACCTCCAACTTCAGTAGCAAGGATGGACGTGGAAGAGAGACTGTGTCTCTGAATAGCTAAAAGTTAGCCTTTTATTTTCTTTTTAAATAAGCACACAAAAGCCTTAGAAATAGATAAGGAACCACTGGTGAATCAAAATTTATTTAAAAAAAAAGTTATGTCAGGTCAAATGAAACATTTTGTTTTCACAACCAAAATGTTTCAATTCCATTTTGACCATTTTACACCATTTTTCATTTTTTAAAAATAAAATTAAAGGAATTTTTGAAAGGAACAGTTGTTTTGAACCAAAAATCAAAAACATTTAATTTTATAAACATCAAAACAAAATATTTTCATTTCTCAGATTTTTTTCTGACCAAACCAGTATCAAAATTGGCACGAATTCATGATATGCAGTGTAGTTGTAGCCATGCTGATCCCAGGATATTAAAAGTTGTTCCAACAAAAAGATAGTACCTCACCCACCTTGTCTCATGAATTCATGACACATTTCAGTGCCACAAAAGCTGCATTTTTTGCCCCAAAAAAATTTTGAATGAAAAATTTCACTCAGTTCTAGACTGGGGGCACCTGTAGAGAAAGTGCAAAGATAAAGGATGGCAGTTCTGTTCACTGCTACTGTTTGATGTCCAGGAATGGCAGTAAAGCCAATTGAATTCTACTTCAATACATAGCATCTCATGGTTCCCCCAGAGATTTGGCACATGAATAGCAGGGCTTGTAGGACAGAGGCCTGTGGGACTTCACATGTGAAAACTGTCACAAACAAAGTCACAACTACTTATTGTCATTATCTGTGATCCTGTCAAAAAGGAACACATGCAACCACTTCTCAACACCACAGGAGAGAAACAGACTACTGGATCCAGCTGAAACTGCCTGAGAACTTTTGGCAGAAAGTTAAATATCCAAGTCATAACTTTCCCAGAACACTACAGACAACATTCATACTTTTATGAAAAGTGCCACAGGAACTTTACTGATCTTAGTCCTGACAATGAATATAAACTGAAAAAATGTGACAGAATATCTTCAAAGCTGCCACAGTATTGCCAACTCTCGTGATTTTTTTTTTTTTTTTTGAGTGACAGGATTTCAGAGGGTGCTGGAGCTCATCTCACGATAATGCGAGAGGCTCCAGAACTCCCAGAAGCCAGGAGAGTCTCCCCCCTCCACTTGTCATTCTCACAAGAGGGGAGCAGGGAGCTAATGAGCCCAGTACAGCTCTGCTGCTTCTCTCCCCCGCCCCTCCTGTGAGCTATATGGACAAGATATTGCCTCTGCTCCTGCCCCTGCATCTCCCGGCCTGGGAAGGGGCAGAGGGGATGAAGAGCCCCTGGAGCTGCTCTTCCCCAGCCTGGAAGAGGGAGAGAGGACCTCGCTGCAGTTCCCTCAGGCCTAGGACAGGGGAGTGAAGAACCCAGGAGGAACAGAGATGAGACTGGAGGAGGGGCTGAACTGAGGAGGGGACTGCTGGGGAGCTGAAATGAGGGGACTGGGGAGCCTGGTGGGAGGACTGGGGGCCAGAATGAATTGCTGGACAGAGGACGGGTAAATGTGGCCAAAATCCTGCGGCAGTGACCAAAATCATCTTGCCCAATAAACTTGAGAGAGTGTGCAACAGTAACTGTCTTTCTCTCTCTCTCTCTCTCACTCACTCACTCACACACACATACACACACATACATAGAGAGGAGGTGGGTGGGATGTTCAAAAATCTAAAGGCAGATCAACACCGCCCCCCCCCCCCCCCCTGAAAAAATATAAAAATCTCATGAGTTTGGTGGTCCGATTCATGCTTTGTGACCTCTTGAGGTTGGCAATATTGCTACCAGTAAAATCTATATATGCAATAAAGCACTTATAAAATGGGTTTGTGTATATGTACTTGGTCTAATTAAGAATATAGAACTATTATTACATGCCTTCCCCTTTCAGCTGCTATAGAGATGCCTACATATAGGCTAGCAATATATTCACTGAGTCTTTTCCGTGAGTTGGTTCAAGCACCTAATTTCCCAGGTGTGTACCTTCATATAATGGGTATTTTAATTCTCACCCATCTCATTATTACTGTGGCCTTTCATTGCAAATATCAAGAATCATTGTAATGCAGAGTACCCTGCAGACACATACCCTTTAAATATCAAGGAGTTTAGCTGAAACTTTCAGTGTTTTCTTTTCTTTAAACTTTTTGCTCTGCTCAGTACACCTGATTTACTTGCTACTGCTATTATTCTGCTGTCTCTACAACCTTTGCTTTCTTCTTTCACTTGTCTCAACCCTGATTACATATTCTAATGTTCCACCACAGCAGCCGAGTTTCTGCAGACTGCCTAGATCTTATAGATTCAAATGTTAATGCAAAGGCCTCTCTTAACTCCACCTACTCCTAGATTGATCTTCTCCATTGCTGAGAGCTTCACGTATATTGATTCCTTTTGTCCCTCCATTCAGCCAAAGTGTGGACAGCAAATTGTGCTGCTCCAGAAAGTATAATAAATCCCATTGTATTCCAAATATGCAGGTGTTTTCCAGTACCATCATGCATTTTATTGTTTTGAAACACTTGTATTTGAGGTGGGGGTACATTTTTAAAAAAACGGCTGAAACTATTACTAGAACCATTGGAAACATGTTCAGCTAAGATGGCAGAAACTTGTCTACACTGCATCTGAGAGCTGCGATTCCCAGGCCAGATAGATAGACTTATGTTAGCTCTTTTCAAGCTACTACACTAAAAATAGCAGTGTGGCCCTTGCTGTATAGGCCATGGCTTGGCTCCAAGCTCCCAGGAGCCAAGCTCAGGTGGCTTGCCTGAACCACTGTCCATGCCACAACATCTACACTGCTATTTTTGGTGCACTAGCTCGAGCTGAGCTAGCATGAGTCTGTCTACCTGTGCTGGGAATCACACCTCCCAGCTGTAGTATGGACATACAATTAGATATTATCGTTTTGGAGAGGTGAGGTCTTTGGCACTAAAACTGATGCCATCAAAGATTTTAGGAGCCTACAGAATATTCCCAAGCAGCAGTAGATAATTTGGTCCTGGTGTGTCAGAGGCATTTAACCAACTGTTACAGCTCTGGAAGTGTGCATTTAAGTGTAAAACAGTGGGGAGTCCAAATGTTGGGGTTCAACATAGCTTTTTGACTTCTGAGAGGGATCTTGACAAACTGAGATATACACAGAAAGCAGCTGGCCATAATGGAAGGATGAATGCCCAGATCTGCCCTAGGAGCCCTTGGTGGTCAAAACCTTAGGTAAAATTACTAAAAACACATAGTGACTTACGAATCTGAGTCCCATTTTTAATAGTGACTTAGGCACTGTTTTGCTGTTGTAATTTATTTTTGGTTACAGCTTGTTTGGCAGCTCTATGATTTGTAAATAAAAGTAGTTTCAGATAATTTATTGAGCCAGAGCCTACTGCGGTCAGAGTCAGTTCTTAGAAGAATCATATATTTGATGGAAATGATCCAGCACACAGGCTCAATGGGAGGGAAAGGGTTAAAGCTAACAGTGGATAGCAAATTAGAAATACATTTGGAATGTTATATGGTAGCAAAGAAGGCCAATGTAGTTTTGGGACTGCACATACAGAGCTGTCTTGTCACAGACCTGAGAAATAAGTCTCTCTATACTGCTTTGATGCAGTTGCATTTATATTCTATTCAATTCAGGACATCAGATTTCCATAAAAATGTTAGCAATTTGGAGAGAGTTTGGAAGTGAGCAACAAAAATGACTAGGGGAGGACTGACTTATGAGTTAAAAATGAAAAAAGCTAAACATATATTGCTAAGACAAACCCAAGACATAACCTACAGATTTTTGAAGAATGTAAGCACCAGCCATGATTGTGATAGATAGGAATGTATCTGGGAGTAGTAGGATGAAGTTAAGAAGAATAACATTTAGGCCAAATATCAGGTGGAAAGAAAACTTTCAGAATCTGAGTTCTGAACAACAGTCTCAAAGGGGACTGTACATAGTAATTCTGTATTGTTAGGGATATGTATCTCCAGGTATCTGTCTCACTTCTGTTATTCTGTGGCCTTGCGTTCAGTAGGCTTTTCTCTGAGAAATTTCCCATTGCTATTACTGTTGATAACAATGGTGAGGGTTTGAGTGTATATGAGGCACCAGCAACTGACAGATTTTTAACCCTACTCTGAAGAGACTGAGGCCTGGTCTACACTACGACTTTAATTCGGATTTAGCTGCGTTAATCCGAATTAACCCTTCACCCGTCCACACTACAGAGCCAGTTAATTCGAATTAAAGGGCACTTAAAATCGATTTCTGTACTCCACCTCGACGAGCGGAGTAGTGCCAAAATCGATTTTGTTAATTCGAATTAGTGTTAGTGTGGCCGCACACCACCGAATTAATGTGGTTAAATTAATGGGGTAGTGTGGCCGCACACCACCGAATTAATGTTTTTAAAAACCGAATTAATGTGCTTAGTGTGGCCGCGCACAATCGAATTTATACAACCTGTTTCCCAAATTCGAATTATCTAAATTCGGATTAATCCCGTAGTGTAGACATACCCTGAGACAACCCAGATTAAGATGCCAGTGGCTTTATGGGACCTAAAACCATAGTAGGACTCTAGCTGTAAGGAAAGGACAGTGTGCTTGTTTGCATTTGGAAACTCTTATATTTAGCAGTACTGATAAGAACACCATTACTCATTATGGGAAAGTTGTTTATAGGGTGATAATAATTAGAGAGAGATTTTCCAGTGTTTTGTCCATTCCAGTTTGTGCCATGTTGATGGAGGAATCAATATTGTCAGCCAATAATTGGAAGAATTAGTAGCAACTAGTACAATAAAAATATGCACGTCTCCCACACAACAGGCTAGAGACTCTGCAAAGTGACAGCCTTTTAATTTCCGTCATCCTGCATGTTCAAATTCATACAGTGTAGCCGTGAAAACCGAATGAGATAAAGAAGTCCTACATATGACAGAGTCCCCGGTGAAGATGACAGGCTCATTGCTGATAAATAAATTATGTGTGTAAGTTTGTGCGGATGCCAGTTTTGTTGTTTCTCTCAAGCTGGTGCTGAGGGGTTGCAAGATTTCTCTTTACTACAGTCACTCATGTACCTCGACTGTGAAAGCACAAAAGCTACAGAAGAAGAAATACCTCAGATGGAGTCCCAAAACAATCCTGTTATAAAACAAAACAACAACAAAACAGAAATCCCAGCAGACAATGTACAAAAGGACAAACAACAGGGGAAAATGGAACAAGTTAGATTAAAATTTATTTTTAACTCTTCTTAATTTATTCCATTTTTAGAAAATGAATTAGTGCCAGGGAGATGTAGAAAGAGGGAGACATTTGTCTGTGCTGTGAATCCCAGAGCTAATAGAATACTAACACACAGTCCATAAATCATCTCATGGTAGGGAATAGAGAGAGAGAGAGAGAGAGAGAAAGTCTATGAAGATCTTCCCATATTGTTTTTACTTTTGATTTAAGGAAGCTATTCGAGATGGCGTAGGATGTTTGTAATTGAGAATGGAGCCTTTTACCTTCATATCACTGCTTCAACCAGCCCAGGTAAATTGTGAATAAAACTTGTTATCTTCTGATGGCCTCTGTAAAATGAGTTGGTGAGCCCTAGTTCAATTTCTACTGAACTATTACAAGAAGTAAAACCATCATTATAACTCATGCCCCTTCAGACAATCTCAAATAACAGAACAATGACTGAATGGACATGGAGAACTAGCTACCCTCTCACCTTCAGCTGTGATCCTGGCACCTCAGGGCTGAAACGTAGATGATGAGGGAAATGGAGGAGAAGGAGGGAGAGATGGAGGGAATGGGAGGCCAAAAAATCAAACTCTATACACAGGACCTTGTCCTCAACCCTTCTTTTCTCTGTCTGAGCCACAGAATCAGCCTGAACAGCTCCTATGTCACCCTTACTGCTGCACCCATCATAAGGAGTTGGAAGGGAACATGGATGACACAGCTGGGGACTACAGCCAGGCAATATTTATTAAAACAGTCCTGAGGCTGCTCTAATCTACAAAGGGACTGGCCTAGAGAGTTCCTAGAATCAAGGAGCTGGGTCCTTCTATGTGGCTTTTCTGCCCACCTGAGTTTCTAAAAACTTAAGTGGGATGTGAATGGTGCCTAGGACTCCTTCTGACACTTTGCCTATGGTTGAATTCCACCCTGGAAGCAATAACAGGAATGTGACTTTTTTTTTACTTTGAATTCATACCCTAATCATACTTCACTTTAGGTTTCATGCACATGTAGGAAAAGATTAGCCTTGGAGAGAAAATTCTCTGTTTTTGTGCATGTGTGTTTGCACGCAAGTGACTGTGTGTGCATGTAGGGAGTGGTTAGGCTTGTAGTTAGCATAAGGAGAAATTGCTGCCTGGATTTCTGGGAGGGATGATATACATGTAAAAGTTTGGAAGGAATATAGATCAGGCAAGCAACTCCCTGAGATTTCATCCTTTTACAGAAGCCTTTCAACCTGTAATGGTAAAGAGAACATGAAAGTCTGTTCTTCTTCGAGTGATTGTTCATGTCCATTCCAAGCAGGTATGTGCATGCCGCGTGCACACCAGCCGGAAGATTTTCCCTTAGCAGCATCCGTAGGGTCGGCCTGGGCGCCCCCTGGAGTGGTGCCTCCATAGCGCCCTATATAGGGGCCCGCCGACCCTTCACCCCCTCAGTTCCTTCTTACCGCTGGTGACAGCTAGCTGGAACTTTGCTCACTCTCGCAGCAAGCCTAGCAGTGTCTCTATTCGTGTATATAGTTCTGTTTCTCATAGTCTTAGAGTTAGTGTTAGTTGTAAGATAGTTAATAGCTGTTGGGGGGCTTCCCCCCAACGTAATCATCGCCCCGTCCTGGGGCATGCCCGGGTCCCCAGGGTTTAAACTCTGTGCGGACTGCGGGAAGTTTATGCCGAAGAGTGACCCGCACTCTTCCTGCTTGAGGTGTCTCAGAGAGGGCCACCAAAGAGACTGGTCCCGTATCTGTAAGAGGTTCCGTCCCAGGACTCTCAAGGAGAGAGAGCAGAGACTTAAAGTGCTCCTGATGGAGGCGGCCTTACGGCCACACTTGGACCCTGACCCTGCCGACCCGGCGCCTAGCACCTCCTCCTCGGTGCGCAGCGCTCCGGCACCATTAGCGAGAGAGGAGGCCCAGTCTAAGAACTCTAATTCCTGGCACAGGAGAGACTCAGGACATAGGAAATCGGCCTCCATGCAGCACCAATCACCATCTCTGGTGCCCGTGAAACAGAAGAGGCTGGTGAGGGGCCGATCACCCCACCAGGACCCTAAAAGGCCGGCGGCGTCCACAAGTCTGGTGGGACAAGCCGCACCATAGGCGCCTCCTCCCAAGGTTTCGTTGACTCCTGCCCCTGTGAGGGTACAGTCGAGTCCGGATCGGTCCAGGTCCCCGGACCTCTGCGAAGATGTGTACCCCTCATCGACGCCGCAGGCGTTCGAGGCAGCCTCAGACTTGTTAAGCCTCCCAGTACCGGCCTCCCCATGCCAGAGGGAAGAGCCGCCAGGGACTGTCCAACCCCTGATCCAATCGAGGGGCAAGCCAGCCATGATGACACCACAATCCCCATCCCACGCCGCTCCGGCGGCACCGGCGCAGAGAGAGCCACCATCCCGTTCCCTGGCTTCGCAGCACCGCTTGCTGGTGACAGTAGGTACTGCCCCTCCTTGGTCGTCTTATTCAGAAACCTCAGAGTCAGAGGTGGAATCCTACCACTCCAGTAGATCAAGGAGCAGGAGATAGGCTTCACAGAGAAGTCAGCGATCTTACCCGGCGCAGTGGCAGCCGCCCTCCCAGTAGCCGTTCTGGAGTCCCTGGGTTTACCATCAGACCCAGGGGCAGGTGCACGGTCCACGCTCCAGGTCCGCGTTGGTCTCTTCGACGTTGGTGGTTCCAGCGCAAATGCCTCCACCAGCGGCACCACCGTCCGAGAGGGGTGTGCCACCTTCTCAACAGGATCCGGCACTGCCCTGTCAGACACCGGCACCGAAGGGGGCCATGCCTTCGATGCTGCAGGCACTGCCCAGCACACCTCGTCGTTTGGCATTGACCCCGGTACCGGTCGCAGTGCCGCCTCCTACATCTGCACCGGCCACGCAACCCGAGTACCGTGTGCCACGGGACCCCGCAGGAGCTGAGGGTAACGAGGAAGGTCCCCTGCAAGTGATTTCCTCCTCTTCCTCACCAGACGAAGTGGTCGCAGGGACTTCAGCGGCACCGGCTCTGGAGGACAACCGGGTGCTTCAACAACTGCTCAAACGAGCCGCCCAGAGCCTGGCTATTCAGGCTGAGGAGGTCGAGGTGGATGTGGACCCGGTAGTGGACATCCTGACTCCCTCAGGCCCGTCTAGGGTCACCCTACCGCTGATTAAGACAATAGCTGACACGTCCCGCACCCTTTGGCAGACCCCAGCCTCTCTGGCCCCTACGGCCAAAAAGACGGAGAGGCGCTACTTTGTACCCTCCAAGGGCCATGAGCACCTGTATGCTCACCCTCCCCCAGACTCTCTGGTTGTGGATGCGGCCAACCAAAGGGAGCGTCAGGGGTTTCAAGGGTCTACACCAAAGAAACTAGACCTCTTTGGTAGGAAGTTCTACTCAACTGCGCATAGCCAACCAACAGGCTACAGTGAGCCAGTATGGACACAACACATGCTTGGCCTTGTCCAAGTTCGCTGAACTCCTTCCCCAGGACTCGCAAATGGAATTCTCCGCTCTGATGGAGGACGGGAAGTTGACTTTGCGTGCATCCCTCCAAGCTGCCCTGGACACGGTGGATGCAGCCTCCCGCACGCTAGCCACCGGTCTGGTGATGCGGCGGGGATCCTGGCTTCAGGTGTCCGGCCTTCCCCATGAGGTCCAGCAGATCATCCAAGACCTTCCCTTTGAAGGGCCCACGCTGTTTTCCAAAAAAACGGACAAGCGGCTCTATAGCCTAAAGGACTCAAGGGCTACGTTACGATCGCTTGGCCTGCGCACTCCGGCCACCCAGCACAGACAATTCAGGCCGCAGCCAGCCCCGTGGTCGTACCAGCCCCAAAATCGCCCAGAGGCCTCGCGCAGGCGGAGTAGGAGTAGCAGAAGGAGACAACACTAGTCCATGGGACAATCTTCAGGCCAACCGTGGCCTCCTTCAAGGCCTAGACCCCAAATTTGATGGTGCGGTCGAGGACGACCTACCAGTCAGAACTCTGGATCCTACCAACCTTACCTTTTCATCCCATCTGTCCCCCTTCTACCGTGCCTGGTCCCGAATCACGTCGGACCGCTGGGTGCTCTGCACGGTAGAGAGGGGATATTCTATCTAGTTTTCCTCCCTCCCGCCCCACCAGCCCCCCTCCCCGTCCCTCATCAGGGACCGCTCTCATGAGCAACTTCTAATTCAGGAAGTGCAGTCCCTCCTTGCTGTAGGGGCCCTGGAGGAAGTTCCCCAGGAACTCAGGGACAGGGGGTTCTACTCCTGGTATTTCCTAATACTGAAGGCGAAAGGGGCCTCAGACCCATTCTGAGGGGGTGGAGGGTTGGGGGGCCCCTATATAGGGTGCCATGGAGGCGCCACTCAAGGGGACGCCCGGGCCGACCCTACATACGCTGCTAAGGGGAAATCTTCCGGCTGGCATGCATGTGGCACGCACACACCTGCTTGGAATGGACATGAACAACACATCTTGAAGAACAACAGTTACGAGAAGGTGAGTAACCGGTTTTTTTTATGTTTAATTGAGTAAATGTTAACAGGACAGACGGCAGCACATTAACATTGTAAAGAGCCTTGAACACTCGTTTTCTGGCAGTCTGATTCAGCAGCCGATTTGAATCTGTCAATCTGACAAAATTACATTATGATGCATTGGTTTGATCACTTTCCTAAACTTGTTTGGACTGCAGCCCTGATTTAGAAACTGCAGAGCATTAGTGTCTAAAGTACCTCATGAAAACAAAGAGAGGGAGAGGGTAAAGAGTAAACAGACACAATCAATCTTTTAAATCTTATTTATATTGCCAGTAGTGAATGGCACGGCATGTCTTGTGTGGCCAAGTATAATTCCACTTGGCAGGTGTTTTAAGAGATGCCCATAACTGGCAATTATACTCTACCTCATTCATGAATATTCATTTTTTTCACCAAATATGTCTCTGTCCAAAACACAATTTGACCTGAAGGCAATTTATTACTAACAAGCTAAGATCTTAAATATATATCTCACCTCCAGTTTGGCTGTTATAGAGTATCTGAAAGGGTTAAAAAACCCAGAAGAACAAAAGTTTGCAGAACAAGTCCAAGTCACTAGTGCAGTTAATTTGTTTTTGTTCAGTCCATTTTTCAGTATTGATTTGTGATCTGGGCAAAACATTGCCATGAGCTGGAGTCATTTGCTTTGTTTTGTTTATTTCAGTGTGGGCAGCTCATGTCTTTGTACAGTTACTACTTAGGGATCTCAGAGCTGAAAAAGCTCAGTTCCAAAGTGCAATAACATTTATTCTCCTACCTTCCAGGGGACTCACTTCCACAAAACAAATAGATGGCTCAAAGAGCGTAAGCATCCCTTGCTAGCATTGGGTGTCAGGATCAGGTACAGTTGAACCATTGTCTGAATGTATTTTAAGAGCAAGGTGTTGCTAACATTGTCAATGATGAAAAATGCTCCAGAAGAAGAGAGGAAGAGACAATGAGATGGCTGGGGCTTGAGTCTTGGAAAGGATGAGGATGATATACAGTGGACTGTGAGACAGAACAGAAGACAGAATTATCTGCAGACAGAAGAAAGAACAGATGGGAGGGAACCTGAGCTTCACAGCAACACCAGGAAGAGGCAGGTCTATATGACCGGGGACTCCTTAATAACAAGAATCTATGGGCTTGTCACCAGAGCAAATCCAAAGAACAAAAGTGTGTGCTGTCTGCCTAGATCAAGGATATGAAATGTGGACCTGAGGCTGAAAAGGATCCTGATGGCAGTGGGGAAAAATCCACTGGTTGTGCTTCATGTCAGAGCAAGTGACACTTCTGGATTCCCACTGGAACTGATCAAGGATGTCTACACCAGGCTGGAGAAGATGCTCAAAGAAGTTGAGGCTCAGGTGATCTTCGGTGGAATACTTCTACTCTCTAGAGATGGAGTGTGAAGGCATGACAAGATAATGAATTCCATAGATGGTTCAAGGATTGGTGCTATGAGGAAGGTTTTGGGATATTCAACCATTGTGAAGCATTCACAGAAACAGGACATCTCTTGCCTGATGGACTCCACCTGTGTATCTGTGGTGATTGAGGTAGACATGATTTATAAGAGGAGTTTTACACTAGGAAATTAGGGAAGAGAGTTAGGAGAAAATTATGTAATCCCCATACCTGGTTTTAATATGCAAGAAGAGGAAAATCCAGGTAGATGAGGATACAGTAAGGGATAAAGGAACTCCAAAAGATAGGAATATGGCCAGCAAGGAAGAAGAAAGTATTAAGATTGATGGGAACAGTAAGGAGGTAGATGCTACAGTTAGCAAAAGGACTATAGCTAATCCTTCTAGGAAATTGGTTGAGGTCAGAATGAAACAACTGAGATGTTTGTACACTAATGCAAGGAGCCTGAGCAATAAAATGGATGAACAAGAATTACTGGTACAGGATGTGAAACCAGATATTAAAGGGATAGTAATCATGACTGGAACACAGATATTTAGGGATATGTGCTCTTCAGGAAAGATAGAAAAAAAGGTAAAGGTGGTGAGGTAATGTTGTTCATCAGTGGGGTAGACTATAAAGAAATATGAAGTAATAGCATGGATAAAACAGAACGGTTTGGGTCAAAATCATTTTAAGAAAGGATTGTAAAAGAGGTTCTACTGAGTAGTATTAAGAGTCTGCTATAGACCCTTGGGGTCAAATTTAGATATGGATAGAAATCAAATATTATTAGAGAGAGAAATACTATGGGAAATTTTATCTTAACTTCTCAGATATAGATTGGACAATAAATGCTACTAATAATGATAGGGCCCAGTTATTCCTGTATGTGATCGCCAACAGACTTCTTCATGAAATAGTCACTGGACCAACAAGAGGTGCTTTCGTTTTAGGGTATGTATATATGGCAAGTTAGTACCCGTCAAGCTGGGGTGTAAATCTACAATGCCCTTGCATGCTCCACAATAACTGTCTGTGAGCACCCTGCTGCTGTGCAATAAAAGTTCCCTAGTGTACTTTGTGTACTGCTGTTTGAATCATCTCTATCTTTCAAACTTGCTGTTTGAAACAGCAGTACAGTAGAACCTCAGAGTTACAAACACCAGAGTTACAAACTGACCAGTCGACCACACACCACTTTTGGAATTGTAAATACACAAACAGGACCAAAAAAAAAAAAAAGAGAGAGCAAATACAGTACAGCACTATGTTAAACGTAAACTGCTAAAAATATAAAGGGAAAGTTTAAAAAAAGATTTGACAAGGTAAGGAAACTGTTTCTGTGCTTGTTTCATTTAAATTAATATGGTTAAAAGCAGCATTTGTCTTCTGCATAGTGAAGTTTCAAAGCTGTATTTATGTTTAGTTGTAAAATGTTGAAAGAACAACCATAACGTTTTGTTCAGAGTTACAAACATTTCAGAGTTGCAAAAAACCTCCATTCCCGAGGTGTTCGTAACTCTGAGCAGTCAGTACTAGGGAACTTTTAGAGTGCAGCAGAAGGGTCCACACAGATAATTAGCGTGGAGCATGCTGGGGCAGTGTAGATTTAGACCCCAGCTTGCTACTCACTAACTTGCTAGATATACAAACCCTCAGACTTAATTTTGGTAAGTAGTGATGAGGATTTTATAGAAAAGCTGGTCCTAGAAAATAACCCTGGAGTGAGTAATCATTAGATGATTTAATTTAAATTAAATGGGAAGATAATTATTTTTGTTCTCCCAAAAGGACAAATCTTGAGAAATTTAAGGAACTCATTAGTGAAGTCAATTGGACTTGAATAGCTCAGGAATGGAAATATGGAGGAACATTGGAATTTCTTTAACTCAAAGGCGCAAAAACTATCTGGGATTTGTACCCTAAGCCCAGGGAAAACACTTGTAGAGAAGGGCTCCAGTCCTAACAAGATAAATAACCACCTCAGAAAGGATATTAGGAATAAGCAGATAACTTATAGAGAATGGAAAAAAGGGACTGATCAGCAAAAGGTCTTGAAGGTCAGAAAGTGTAGGGATTACATGGGAATTGCCAAACATCTGAGTTAGACAGTGTAAAGGAAATAAAAAGAAATAATGAAAGTTTCTTTAGCCATATAAATAAAAAGAGAACAAGAAAAGAACTGGGGCCACTATGAAGCAAGGATGAAGTACAAATTAAGGATAACTGAGGTAATGGAGCAAGAACTAAATGGATATGTGCCTCAGTTTTCAATAAAGAAGATAATATAGAACATGGGGGCAACGGTAGGATGGGAATAAGTGTATAAAAATGGGAATTACCACATTGAGATGAAAGAAAAAGTCATAAATCTTAATATGCGCAAATTGGGGGACTAGATAATCTCAATCCCAGAAATACTGAAAGAAATGGCAATGAAATTGCAAATCCAGTAGCAAGGATTTTTGATGATACTGTCAAATTGGGAGTGGTGCCATGTGACTGGAGAACAGCAAACACACATGGTACCTGTATTTAGAAAAGAGAACAAAAGTGATCTGGGCAACTACAGGACCACTAGTCTGACCTCAATCATATGGAAGGTGTTGGAGCAAATTTTAAAGGAAAGAATAATTAAAGACATGGAGGTAACCCCAAAATGGGATCAAATGCACCAAGAGTTTACTAAGGTAGAATTTGTCAGACTAAACTGATATATTTCTTTGTTAAAATAGCTGATTTTTAGACACTACCACATGGGAAATTATTGATTAAAATGGAGAACATGGA
The DNA here is from genome assembly GCF_002925995.2 of Terrapene triunguis. NCBI lineage: Eukaryota > Metazoa > Chordata > Testudines > Emydidae > Terrapene > Terrapene triunguis. The sequence continues at coordinate 19,311,533 of NW_020664448.1, forward strand.
GATTAGTACAAGACTTGTAAATTGGATAATGAATTGGCTAACGGGTAGACAACAATGGGTTGTGCGGAAAAGAGAGCTCTCTGGCTGGAGGGAAGTTACTAGTTGAGTTGCTCAAAGATCAGTCTTGGAGCTGATCTTATTTAATATTTTCTTGAATGATCTTGGTACAAAAGTTTGGACTGTGCTAATGAAATTTGCTGATGACACAAAGTTGGGAAGTATCATCAGTACAGAGGAGGCTCAGAGTATAACACAAAAAGAATTGGATGACCTTGAGGACTGGAGTAATAGTAATGGGATGAGATTTAATAATACAAAGTGCAAGGTCAGACACTTATGAATATATAAAAATAATTTGTGCTGTAAACTTGGGTTTCATCAGTTGGAAACAACAGAGGAGGAGAAAGACGTGGATATATTAGTTGATTGCAGGATGACTGAGCCATCAATGTGATGCAGCAATGAAAAAGGCAATGTAACAGGTAAGGTATTTCCAGTAGAGAAAGGAAGTATTAATTCCATAGTACAAGGAAGGCACATGTAAGACCTTATCTGGAATACTGTGTACAATTCTGATCACTCAGGTTCAAGAAAGATGAATTAAAACTGGACAGGTACAGAGAAGGGCTACTAGGATGATCTGGGAATGGAGACACCTATCTTACGAGAGGAGACTAAAAGAGCTTGGCTTGTGTAGCCTACCAAAACAAAGGCTGAGAGGGATATGATTGTTCTCTATGAATAAAACAAGGGTCGGGTGGGGTTGTTAAACACCACAGAGGGAAAAGAGCTATTCAAGATAAAGGACAATAGAACAAATAGTTATAAACTATCTCTGAATAAATTTAGTCTCAAAATTAGAAGGTTTCTAACCATCAGATGAGTGTTTTTTTCTGGAACGGCTTTCCAATCAGAGGAGTGGGGCAAACAACTTAACTAGTTTTAAGATGGAGCTTGATACGTTTATGAATGGGACTCTATGATGAGGTTGCCTGAGGTAGCAGGGACCTGGACTAGACGACCTTTCCAGTTCTATGTCTTATGTTCTTATGTAATGTTAGCTTTTGTCTAATGATGATAAATGACAATACTGCACTGAGGTTTTAGTGCAGCTGACATCTCTAAGTTATTGTTTCTCCTTCTGTAGACCTAGCAAGATTGCACTGCATTACTTCCTTTCAGAAGATTATCTTCACATAGTTTGTTGTTTAAAAATCTCTCACACTAATGCCAGTTAGGCAAACCTTTCTGATGTCAGCTAAGGTATTTGCCTTCCTTAAATAGCCTAAGAACCTCATTATTTATCAGAACGTATATATTGGAGGGAGAGAAGATTTGTATATAACCTGAAGATATGATTCACTCTGTCTTATTTGCTGGAAATTATCCAGCAAGACTGGAGGAATGAAGCATTGCAAATGTTGCATTTTGGTTTCCCACTGACTGATTAGAATGACTGTTTTCATTTATTTTACAAATGACCATTTATCAATACAAAGTCTGCACAGTCTTTTTCCACTGGAGTAACTGTTGGAATATATGTGTCTCTATGAAGACTGTCCCGTTCAAATAAAGAAGAACTGTAATCCTACAAAAAAAAATTGTTTCCCATCTTTTGCTTGGTAAAAATGTAAAAAAAAAAAAAAAAGATGTTGGTAATTCAGAACAAAGTAAGTTTTCTGGATTTAATTTACTTACATGACTTGGTTTGAAGTCAGTTATTTACATGAATAAATATGGATTTAAATATCTAACATTAGGTGCCCAATTTGAAAATTCAAGCCAACAGGTAAAATTTTCAAAAGTACCCAAGTCCCATTTTCAAAAGCAACTTAAGAGCCGAAGTCCCATTGCCTAAGTCATTTTTTAAAATGAGGTTTACACTCCTCAGTCACTTAGGAACAGATTTTTAAAGGTATTTAGGCCCTAAGGATGGAGATAGGTGCCTAGTTGGTTGTTCAAAAGCTCCTAGGCAGCTAACTCCCATCTGGTCCTTAGGCATTTCTGAAAATGTTACCCCAAGTGTCTTGACTAAGGCACATGGGTAGTCAGTGACAGAGCCAGGAATAGAATGCAATCTCTCAGTCCTATAGTTAGTCCACTAAACTAGGCTACTGCTGATGTTGTTGACTGCTTCCCATAGCTTCTTATGGCCAAAGGTAAAATTGGCTGCTCAAAGAAGGAGTCAGCTGATTTGCAGGGAGGCAAATTGCGCCATCAGTAGCAGCCTAAACAGCACTGTCTTCTACAGGCAAAACAATTGTATGATGTGCTGACAATATATTGTCTTGAGTCCTTCCAAATAAATTTAGGGACATATGACCATCGTTTCCATGGACTCCAAAGGCCAGTTCTGGGCAACTGTAGAGCGCAGAAGATGGGTGACCATGAATAACCCATAATTCTTAGAGAACAAATCAGTGACAAACTTTCAATCCTCATAAAAGGATATCTTTGGAAGGAGATGCGCTGGAAACTTACCACAATGAAAAAGGAAGAAAGCTGAGTGTAAACTCTGGTAAATGTCCAATTGAGGGGAAGCAGGAGGCAAAGTCACAGGTTAGGTGGGTCGCAATGCCATATCTGATTATGCCAAATGTGTTAGAGTAAGAATAGTACTTACACCATGTGCTGTGACTTTTGGTGATTTTGGCTGCCGTAGGGACTGCAAAATTTGCCTAATTGTCCCTCCCAACTATGGGAGGAACTCATTTCCTATAGAGGTGGGTAATGATAGTACTTTGTCCTTACTGAACCTTCTATTTGAGAGTTTCAAAGGGCTTTACAAAATTCAGTAAATAAGCCTCACAACGGCTCTGAGAGGAAGGTAAATAGTGTTTTACTCATTTTTACGGATGAGGCACAGATAGTTTAAGTGACTTGCCAGAGGTCACACAGCAAGATAGAACCAGAGCCAGAAATAGAAATCAAATTACATCTTTTCCCCAAATGCCAGTGGTGCAGGGCCATGCTGCGGAGACTATAATTCTGGTGCAGTTTAAATTGCTCCTTGCATGCATACATCAAAATGTCATTGTATAGTGTGTTGCCACATATTTTACACCACCTTTTGCCCTACTTTGTACATTAAATGTGAAAATAGTCACTTCACTGTGTATTAGCTATGATCCATTGGTCTTCTGTAGAGCAATTAGAATAAGTGAATGCCAAATCCTTAGAAATAGTTGCTATAGAAATATTTGCAGTGTTCTGCCAGGGCAGCAGCTACAGTACACAAAGCTCCCATTCACATGAACTATATTCAAGCGGTAAGAGGTATAGCAAGATTGGGTGTATTGCCAAACTCTGCATTCATTCTCTCAGGAAGGGGAAAGGCATGAGCCAAAATTCTAGGTAGAGCAAGGGTATGCGCATCTACGTTCATAGGCATTTATACTATTGTGGGAATCAGTGAAAAGTTCAAAGCCCATTCCTGTAGGTATAGAAGAATCTACAGTTTTCCAGGCAATTTCTATTACAGTGCAATATCCTTCCCTATAGAACTTATAGGAATAAATTATAGGAAGCAGAAGTGCCAAAAAAAGCTAACTAAGACTGGGCTGTGCATTTTTAAGTGACTGCTGTTGTTTGGGCCATATTTTTCAACACTTTCTTGTATTAATTATACTTTAATCATTAGAGTATTTTCACAGAAGTCAAATATTATTCAGAGCAAGGGTTGATTCTAAATTAGATATTGACTTCTTAGTATGACTTTAAGAGGAAAGGTTGGATAGTTATAGGAGGAAAATTCAAAGTAATCCCTCACTCATGTGTGCGCTCGCTCTCTCTCTCTCTCTCTCTCTCTCTCTCTCTCTCTCTCACACACACACACACACAAAATTCAGTAGATGGCTGAAAATAAATTAATCTCAGAATGAGAGAGAGAGAAAGAATGAAGTGGTATCAGTATCTGTGTTGCCAACAGTTTGACCTCCAAATATGGAATGTTAAAACAAATAAGGGTACTGCATAAAGTACGGAAAGTCTTTCAGACTGCCTCCCAGTTCTGTATGTTGGTGAAAAGGTCTAAGACAACTTTTATGTGCCTGAAGCTATCAAGAGTTAAGATTTGCTGGGATTGTTCTGAAAGATTTTGGTTATTTTTGGTAAAATTAACCTAGACATGGAATCATAAGTACTAAACTATTGCACTATATATAGGTACCTTCCTGATTACTAATGTCGAATATGTTTCATAACAGTACTCTGCTTACTGTCCTAGGGGCTTGATCTGCCTTCTAAATCACAGGTGCACATTGGAGTTACTTTGTAAAGTCAGCTCCTTCTTTGCATCAGCGGGTGATTTGCATGCCCTCTAGGTGATAGTACAGGTACGGCTGCATGCTGTAGGGCTCAATTAAACCCTTAGTCAGGGCTGATGTTAGATTATTCTGAGCCCAGGTGTGAGAATTGATTGTAGACCATCATTTCATTTCAATCTCTCCTTCTTTCTCCTTCACTGTCTCATCTTATTCCTTCCCCTATGGACCCTAAGTCTCTCCCCTATTTTGGAAAGCCACTTCTCTCTCAGAGGAGAAAAATGATGTGCAGTTGCTAGTCTGCTCCCGAGGGGCTGGGAGCAATTGACAAGGGATTTCATGAAATGAGGGTTTGCTCATATACATTTAAACAAGAGAGAGTTCATCGGGACTCTCACCTTCTGTGAGAACTAAAGATAATTTCATCCACTGCTCCTCAGCTTAATCCCCTAAACCTAGCCTTGGCCTAGTGTTAAAGTTATACAATAAAAATATATATTCAGTACAGGCATAGTGAATTCTGGTCATAGGATAGGTGGTAGCTGATCTTGTAGTTAACGTGGCTACTTTTTCTTAAGCAGGGACTCTGTCCATCAACACCATAGAAATTTAGAGGAGACCAGTATTTTGATTCTCTGGTGCCAACATATCTACAGGGTCCAGCTGAACAGGAAAGTATGGAAAGTTAAAGCTGGCAGAGTTTACAACTCTAAAGAAGAAGAGACACTTTTGTTTTCTTGAAAGATAATTTTATTTACCTAAGTGCTGACAATTTTAAACTGTTTCTAGGAGAAGCTTTTTCTGCTTTCTTCCTGCTTCTCACAGGCAGGAGCTTCTGCAACAGAAGACTGCTCTGATTCATCTGCAAGGATTCCACCCTCAAGTGACCTTCTTAGATTGAGCTCCAATTTCTGTACTGACATTCATATACTGTATCATCATTATTTTACATTGCGTAACACTTACAGGCACCATTCCAGATCAGGGCACTGCACTAAAACACAGGAAGAGACATGCTCCTTCACAAAAATTTCTTGCAATTTCAATGGACAAGACAGAGAAGGGATAAGAGAAAGGAAATGTTGTTATCCACACTTTATAGATGGTGTCAGAGACACAGAGAGATTAAAGGTGAAATTTTCAAAAGCCCCTAACTCCCATTTTCAAAAATGATTTAGGCACTTAGGAGCATAAGTCCCATTTTCTTATAATGAGAGTTAAGCTCCTAAGTGCCTAATCCACTTTAAAAAAATGGGACATAGGCTCTTAAGACACTTAGACACTTCTCAAAACTTTAACTCCAAGTGATTTGCCCAAAATGATTAGAGGATTAGAAAAGATGCTTTATAGTGATAGACTCAAAGAGCACAATCTATTTAGTTTAAGAAAGAGAGGGTTAAAGGGTGATTTGATTACAATAATCGTGAACAAATATTTAGTAATGGGTTCTTCAATCTAGCAGAGAAAATTATAATACGATCTAATGGCTGAAAGTTAAAGCTAGACAAATTCAGACTGGAAATAATGGATACATTTTTAACACTAAGAATAATTAACAATTGAAACAATTTGCCCAGGGTGGGTGTTTTTTCTAAAAAAGATATGCTTTAGCAATTAGTTTGGGGAAGTTCTATCAGAGGTGGATTACAGTTTTGTGGGGCCCTGGGCCAGAGAAAATGGAGGCCCTCCCTACTCCTTCCGCCTGCAGTCCCAGCTCCCCCTCCCCAACAGGAGTGCCAGGGGGGCAGAGCAGGTCAGGGCGCCCATTTTTCCAGAGCCCCCCAATTGGCTGGGGACCCTGGGCACAGGCCCCATTGGCCCAGTGGCTAATCCACCAGTGACTTCTATGGCCTCTGTTTTACAGGATGTCAGATTAGATTATCACAATGATCCCTTTTGGCCTTCGAATCTATGAAAATCGTACAGAAAATTTGTGACAGAACTGGAAATAACGAGTCGGGAGTAACTCAGATTTCTTCAGTCCTAATCCAGCACTTGACTCACAAGGCCATCCACACTTTCTCTGTGCCTTGGTTGGCAGAATTACAATGAAGTTACAGCAACATAACAAATTTTAAAACAATATCCACATTGATTTCCAAGTCCAAAATAAAACATTTTACAGTATAAAACCCATTTCAACCATTACAACTGTTTGCAAAGTATTTGAACTTTTCTCTTTTATTCATACCAATACATCCTGTTTCAGAGGGTCAAACAATATTTCAGAACACTTTATTAAATAATTGTTTTTCCCTTTCAGTTGTTTGTTTTTTAACTATTTGACCAGGTTCAGCAAACATCTTTTTGTTATGTGTTTGTATGGTGCTTGGCAGAGTGGTCCATAACTAGGGCTCCTAGGTGCTATTGTAATACAAATAATAAATTATAATAATCTATACAACGGAGTTCTTCTCACAGTGCCTAGAAAATATGTAACCCAACAGCTACAGTACAGTCTTTGGTCTATCTCTTGAAATCCCCTGATATAAAAGGAAGGTTAGAACTACAATCCTAAATTTAGCAATTCTCTGTAACAAGAGCTACGGAAGGTGGGAAATCAGAAGTACTAAAACTTTCGGTATTGGTCCTTCCAGCATATTACTTTCAGGTGTGTAGTAGATTACACAAGAATTATTTATTACTAGTATATATTACATGTCATACCTTCATGAAAAGCTGCACCATTATGTTTTTAAATCCAAGTAAAATGAAGCACCCTATAAATAGAGAGAAAAGTTTGCCCACTGCTTTTTAAGTCACAAGAAACTGATCAGACAGTGTGATTGTTGAGACATTTTCCTCCGTGCTATATTTGTACATCTGAATAAATAACACATTAGAACAGGGGTCCTCAACCTGGGGACGGTGCAGCCTTCAGGGCATCACAGCTACCTTGCTCTTCCCATATGTTACTGACATCATCACATGTAATGCAAAGGACAGAATGTAGAGCTGACTATTTACAGCACACATGAGGCACTTGCCAATCCATCCTAGGCGCTATGGCAAGAACCTGACAAATTGTATCATGGAATATGTATGTCTCTATATTATGTGAGCTCTGCTGTACCTACTCTGCAATTTGCTGTTGTGGATGCATTGTGTTCGGTGAAAAATTATGAGTCCAGAGGTGACTTCCAATACGGTAACTGCCCCCAGGTACACTGTACACCTATCAATTTTTAGTCAGTATTTCTTCATTGATTTCCATGGGGACTTCTGCTCAAAAAATTGATGATCCCATATATCCTTGTGTCTTGCTCTGTGACTTTGAGAATACATGCACAATAAGCCCAAAAGAGTTCAGCTAGGAGTCAGGGCTCCCAGTGCCCTACTTTAACCCCTAGCCCACAATTCTCTTGAGAAGGCCAGCAATTCCTGAATCAGGAAAGCATTTAAGCACATACTGAAGTCCGTCCCTTATACAAAAGGGCCATTAAACATGTGCTAATAAAATACTAGATATATAACTTCACAACTAGAACGTGGCAGTGTCCGGAATGATGTCAGCAAGTACCAACACTTTTTTTTTTTTCAATTTGTAAATTGTTCCACATCAGGATGAAACTGAGACTTGTTGTAGTTGTTCATAAAAAATGAGAAAGAAAGCTATGCACCAGAGAATAATAATAGCCTAGTGGTTAGAGTATTCAAGTGGGATACTGGAAACTAAGATTCAAATCTGTGATCTGCCTGATTTTTGTCAGGCACTTGAACCTGTTTTCCATTTCCCAGATGTGTGCCCAACAGTTGGTTTCTCTTTCGCTCTCTTCTTAGATCTGTTTCACTTTATATACACAATTAAATATTCATTGGGACAGAGAAGGACAGATTCTATAGCCCAATGATTAGGGCAACCACCTAGGATGTGGGAGAAATGGGTGAGTGCTCTAAACACTGGTCTATAGGCTTTTCTGGGATGGCTATTGCTGCTCCTCTCTGTGGGCTTCCCTGGGAAATCCATCCTAGATCTTAGACACAGTTTCCCAACACGTTTAATCAAAACCGACCCTTTTCCACACAAAACATTCAGTTTCAATGAACCTGCATTTTCTTATGAAAAAACATTTCTTCAAAATATTCCTGGCCTGCTCTAATCATAATCAAACAAAATAATCTAGCTGCAGGGCTCCTGACAGTGACATGGCTGTGCTGTCAGTCAGGACTTATTCCACAGGAAGGTAGTATGAATGAAACATCTGTTAGATGGCTTGCCGACTGTCTCTTCCCTGTCACCTGTATGAGAATTTCCCGGGAGGTTTGTGTATTTCAGTCCTGCATCAGTGGTTTTGAATGAAGAGCTATCTGTAGACCTTTTTAGAATATTTTGACAGGACTAGTAGTTATTTTAATCGGTCAAGGGACTGGGCTTATTTCAGATAAATCAGTCTTCAAGTGCTTTAGCAAACTAGTGAGCAAAGACTCTGTGAGATCTTTGAACATTTACATTATGGATGATAGTTTCAAAAGTGCTCTGCTTGGCTTAACTCTGCTCCAATTGAAATCAGCTGTACAATTCATATTAACTTCAATGAGAGCAGAATTAGGCCAATGCTATGTGCTTTGGAAAAGGAACCTTAAAGAGCAGCAAAATAGTTTGAATGTAGTAAGAACTTTCCTGAATCTATTCTTATCCTCCACACTGAAACAGAAGCAGCATTGGAAAGTTTGAAAAAGTTTGGTTCAGATTGACCACACCGTTTCTTTAAGTGGGGGAGAGGTGTGTTGTCTGGCTTGCTGGGAGAGAGGAAAGACCACTTTACAGGTGGGAGGGAAGAGAGGCTCAGACACTGCTGCAAAAGGGGGAGTGGGTCAGCATGTTGACACTGACTCATCCATAAGGACTGGAAGGGCTGTGGAGTTGAAAAGGGGCAAGCCTGGCAGAAGCCCCTTTTGTCCCGGACCAGGTTGAGCAGCATCCACCCTGCCTCCCCTTGAGGTGGCAAAATACCAGGTTTGGTCAGGAGCTACTGTGGGTATTGTGCTAGCAGCTCCTTCCTAAGGGGGCTAGTGCATCAGATTGGCCTAGGTGGAGTGAGGGTTTTTTCACCTTCCCCACAGTGGGTTCAGGGTGGGCTTTGTTATGGTGAGTAGGGAAGGGAGTTAGGTAATGCTGCCACAATTCATTATGTAAGTGCTGGGCGGATGTCCAGTGCTGGTACTCCATAGGGAAGGGATATGGTGACCAGATAAATGGCTTGGTAAAGGGAGGTGTTTGTTAAAGGAGTGGAACAGGGGGGAGGGTCGGAACTCCTGTGACTGGTATGTCAGGGAACCAACCCCACTTCCTTGTAGCTCATCTTAAACCTCGTTTGAGGGGGAGGATGGTAAGATCCCAGCAATGGGTTGGCTGGGGGACTTGGATGGAAAAATGGGGGCTAGGGTTGCCAATATCGGCTGGACGTATTCCTGGAGGTTTCATCACATGACATATTCTTTAATTAAAGTTTAATCTTTAATTCCTGGAGACTCCAGGACAATCCTGGAGGGATGGCAACCTTAAGGGAAGATGGTGGAGGCCCCCCAGGTAGATATTGAATGAACATGGAGTTACCTGCAGTGTAAGCTTTTATCTGGAGAGTAGTTCCAGACATCTAATAATAAAGTTGCTCCTGATTAAAACAATACAATGTGTCTCCTGTCCTTTCGGTAGAGACAGACAACAAACTGTGTGCTGGCAAGTCATCTCATCGGGGCAGCTAGAACAGCGTTGGTCTGTAAGCTTTTGGGTCTTCTCTGAAAGAGGTGGTCACATATGGTTTCATTTGACTCATGATATTCTGTCGTATTCCTTTTCTGAAAGACTCGACCATTCCACTCTCTGCTCTTAACTAGTGGGCTAGTATACCAAGCTGGAAAAGTGCTTTGGATGTAATTGAAAAACATCTTCTAGCAGCAGTTTTAGTTTGGATGAATTGTTTAAACCAGTATTTAATTATCTTTGTTTTGTAGTGCTGCCTCAAGCTACTAGTCCAAGTTCTGGTGCCCTGGAAATGTTCCATTTGGAAGTAGAAATTGATGGAGTCTGTTATTTTCTTTGATGGAATCGCATTTATTTACAGGGAATTTACAAAGTCCTGCTTCTGTGAATGCAGGAAGAACCACAACAAAAGGAGCAGGTGTTTTTGCTCACAACCCCAAGCCTTGTTAGCCAGCACCAGACCAAAAAAAAATGCCCTCTAGCTTTTTCCAGGGTCATACACCATGTTCACAAGCTGCTGCTTTGCTTTCTTGAGTCTGTCTCAGTTTCTGTGTCCAATCCCACCACACACACTCACACATACACACCGCCCCGGTCACAATATACAGTCGAAACCCCCCATCAACTGAGTGCTAGTTTCTGGGCAGACTTTATTAGGCTTTGTTTTAGGTTTGGTCCTTTCCTGTTTCTTACAACTATCTTAAGTAAAGGGTGCATTCACACATCAGTTTTAACAAGGTTTTAACTCAACCCATAACAAGGTTTCACCCAGCTCGTAACAGTATTTTATATTCTTTAATTAATACAATTTGTTAAGCTATATATGTTCCAGTAATATGTAGTACTTGCTGTACATTTCTCTCCATGAAGTGAGATGTCTTGGTTGGGTATCTATATTTTTTGATGTGTTCTGATGTCTGTTGGAATCATAATCAGGATCTTAGAGCTGGTTTGGTACGTTTAATAGTCAAAAGCAGATGAAAGCAACTTGATTTGTTTGTCACTCTAGCTGATGAGGGTTTTACATATAGGATTTACATGAATTACTCAATTGCATATTACAGCTTCTTAAACTGCTTTCCAGGAATTCAAGCATTACAATCGTTAAACTCCAAGCCCGTTTGGCATTGTATTTCTTCTCTGCCCCCGCCCCCAACACATACTAATAATTAATAAGGTAGCCCCCTGAGCTGCTCAGGGCATTGCTTAGCCTGCTTACGCCTAGCACCATCTCTGTCTCTGAGTCTACCTAAATCCTGCCATGAACTAGACAGTCATGGAAGATATGCTGGGACATGCTACAGATATGGTATCATTATTCCTAGCTTCCTCTCCCTTCTGTCAGCCATATGTGTAGTATAAAAGCAGAGTATTGTTTTCTAATAATTTTGCCATATATGCATCAGGAAAAAATCTTCCATAATTTTGCTTGGTGCATCTACCCTGCTAGTAGTGCCCTAGACTACAATTATTACACACTTTTGTGAGTTTGCTATCAGTAGGATTAGTTCTATTGTACTAATAGGGTTAATAGTGTAGCTGGAGATATTTGCAGTAAAGAACAGTACGGAACAACACTTTTCACGCCGACTAACCCATCTTTTTAACATATGCACAACATGCCTCATGTGGCACATGACCAGGATTCATCACTGAATTTGGTCCGCTGGTTGGATCATTAGCTTCCCCAGCCTGGGACTGGTACTGATGGGGAGGTAACATCAATGTTGATCTATGCCCGCCACTAACCCATTTCAGGGTTCAGCATATGAAAGGTGAATACTGAGAATTGAAGGAAATTCTGCCTCTCACTGATTATTAAAGCAATGTATTTCATTTGGTAGCAAGCACACTTCTGGTTGCATCCTCTACTTTTCAAAGCTGTTCTCAGATAAATAATTGCATTGGATAATCTTCTTATCCACTGTGTCCTGCTATTATCTGTTTTTCCTGTATTGCTTCCTAGGAAACTTTAAATATAACTAAAGAGCCATACATTCTTAGGCATGGAATTGTAATGTCCTGGAGGTATTACAAGATTTAGGCTTAATAGTATTTTCTCAAAAAGAGTGCTAGGGAGGACCACACTTTTGTGGGGAAGGTTCTCAACTTCAACTGGTATAAATAGTTCATTGACAGTGGTGCTTACGCTCACAAAACACATGTCATTAGACTAATAAGTGATCTTTGAGGCGCTCTTTTACATTTAGTATTGAAGGAGCATTCTACATCAGTTTTCCCAATGACATATTCTAGAGTTAGTTAATAGGACTGTGAGTTTTTGATTATTCAGCAAAGTATATGCAGAAATGTTTAGGCTATATAGCCCACTCATTAATGTTCTCCAAATAAATCTTACCTGCCCAAACAGCCCCTGCAGGTTATTAAGAAACCTGTGTTCACACCTATCAGTATTTTTTTTTAAAAAAGAAGCATTATTAAAAATACATTTTTACTAAGAAGATTTATTTGAAAAATGAAGGAACTGTCCCTTCCCCACAGTTTTTGGAAGCTTTTCATTTTGAATATATATAAGTCATAATGATGAATCATTTCCAGAAATATGCCCAAGAGAGCTCACAAATTTCAGATTCAAGAGCAGCCAGTTATTCTAAATCCAAAGGAACGAGGTACATTTGGTAGTGTGAACAGAGGCTGATATGCTATGTGTGTGTTAAAGAAGATTCCCACTGATCTGGACAGAGAGATCAAGGGACATAAATTTGGAAGGGAAATAATTAAGACAAAAAGCTCAAAGATGGTAGATAACAGTAGGAGACAGAAGGTGAGAATTCAGAAGCTGTTCACAGGTAAAAGAGAAAGGGTCTGGATGCACTACATTCTGTAGCTATACTCAAACTGTGGAATTTGATTAATAGATTCATAGATGTCAAGGCCAGAAGAGACCATTGTGATCATCTAGTCTGAACTCCAGTATAACACAGGCAATAGGGCTTCCCCAAAATAATCCTTGGAGCATATGTTTTAGGGGAAAAAAATCCAATCTTAATTTAAAAATCATCAGTGATGGAGAATCCATCACAACCCTTGTTAAGTTCTTTCAATGGTTAATTACCCTCACTGTTAAAAAAAAATATATATATGCCTTATTTCCAGTCTGAATTTGCTTAGCTTCAACTTCCAGCCATTGGACTGTGTTATATCTTTCTCTGCTAGATTGAAGAGCCCATTATTAAATATTTATTCCCCAGGTAGCTACTTATAGACTGTAATGAAGTCGTTCCTTAACCTTATCTTTGTTAAGATAAATAGATTGCGCTCCCTGAATCTATATCATTGTAAAATATGTTTTCTAATCCTTTCATCATTCGTGTGGCTCTTCTCTGAACCCTCTCCAGTTTATCAACATTCTTTTTGAATTGTGGACACCAGAACTCTACACAGTATTCCAGCAGCTGTCGTACCAGTGCCAAATATAGAGATAGAATAGCCTGGTAATCCTCCTCGAGATTCCCTGTTTATGCATCTAAAGACTGTATTAGCCCTTTTGGCCACAGTGTCGCATTGGGACCTCATGTTCAGCTGATTATCCACCATGACCCCCAAATTATTTCAGAGTCACTATTTCCCAGGATTGAGTCCCCTATCTTACAAGTATGGCCTACATTCTTTGTTCTCAGATATATACATTTACATTCAGCCATATTAAAATGTATATTGATTGCTTCCACACAATTTAATTACCCCCACCCCCGGCCCCGCCTCAACTCTGCCCCTTCCCCAAATCCCCAGCCCTGCCTCCTCCCCCCAGGCTCTCAAGCCTGGGAGGGAGAGCAGCGGCGCGCGAAACAACTGTTTCACGCGCCGCGGCCGCTCGGGATCTCCCCCTCCCTCCCTCCCAGGTTTGAGAGCCTGGGAGGGAGGGGGAGACTCCGAGTGGCCACGGCGCGGGTGCCGCTTCTCCCCCTCCCTCCCAGGCTCTCAAGTCTGGGAGGGAGGGGGAGCAGCGGCGCGTGAGCGGCAGCGGAGGTGAGCTAGGTCGGCCGGGGCACATTTTTAGGGGCGGCATTCTGGTACCGGCCATGCCGCCCCTAAAAATGTGCCACCCCAAGCACCAGCTTGTTTTGCTGGTGCCTAGAGCCGGCCCTGATCCAGATCACTCTGCATTAAAGGAGGATAATATAATTAATGCCAATCAATATGGGTTTATGGAAAAAATATTCTGTCAAACTAACTTGCTTTTTTGGATGATTACAAGTTTGGTGGATAAAGGTATTTGATCCAGTACCACATGATATTTTAATTTAAAATCTAGAAAGATATGAAACTAACATGGCACAGATTAAGTGGATTAAAAGCTGGTTAAGTTATAGGTCTCAAAATGTAATTGTAGATGGGAATCATCATTGAACTGTGTGTTTCTAGTGGGGTCCCACAGGGAACATTTTTTGGCCCTACACATTTTTATTAATGACCTGAAAGCAAAAATAATCATCGCTGATAAAGTTTGCAGCTGACACAAAAATTAGGGGAGTGGTAAAAATGAAACTAATACCTTTTCCCACCAAACTTGTAATCATCCAAAAAAGCAAGATAGTTTGACAGAATCTTTTTTCCATAAACCCATATTGCTTGGCATTCATTATATTATCTTCCTTTAATTCTTTAGTAATCGAGTCCCTTATAAGCTACTCTATTATCTTGCCTAGGATCAATGTCAGACTGATAGGTCTGTAATTATGCAGGTAATCCATTTATACCTTTAAAATATTGACACCATATTGGTTTTCTTTCAGTCTTCTGGAGCTTTCACAGTTTTCCAAGTCTTAATGAAAATCAACATTCATGGTCCAACGAGTTCCTCATCCAGTTCTTTTAAACTCTTGGTTGCAAGTTATCTGGACTTGCTGATTTTAAAAATAACTAACTTTAGTAGCTGATATTTAACATCCTCCACTGAGATATTAATTGAAAGAGCTGAATTGAAAAACTGTTACGTAATATGACTATATTTTTTCCACAAATACAGAATAGAAATATTTTGAACACTTCTGCTTTTTCTGCGTTATTATTGATAATTCTACCATTTCCTTTGAGTAATGGATCAATAACATTGTTAAGACTCTATTTGTTCCTATTACACTTTAAAAACTCTTTTTTTTTTTTGGTCCCTAATTGTACTGGCCACAGATTTCAACTTGTGTCCCTTAGCTTCCCGTATTAATTTTCTTCAATTCCTAGCTTCTGATTGATATTCATTAATATGAACTTCCCCTTTCTTTCATTTGTTGTATATTATTTTTTTAAATTTTGTATATCTGTCTTTACTTCCCCTCTAAATCGGGTTGGTTGTTTAACCAATATGGCCTTCTTCCTTGACTGTGGGTCTGTGGTTTTGGGGGCATCTAGTACAGTAGAACCTCAGAGTTACAAACACCTTGGGAATGGATGTTGTTCGTAACTGTGAAATGTTCGTAACTCTGAACAAAATGCTATGGTTGTTCTTTCAAAAGTTTACAACTGAACATTGACTTAATACAGCTTTGAAACTTTACTATGCAGAAGAAAAATGCTGCTTTCCCTTTATTTTTTTTTTTAGTAGCTTATGTTTAACACAGTGCTGTACTGTATTTGCCTTTTTTTTCTCTCTCTCTGCTGCTGCCTGATTGTGTACTTCTGGTTCCAAATGTGGTGTGTGGGTTGACTGGTCAGTTCATAACTCTGATGTTCATAACTCTGAGGTTCTATTGTAAAGTGTTCTTAAATAATTACAAGTTATCATTCAAATTTTTCTGTTTAAATTCTTCCTCCTAACTAATTTGACTCATAATTGTTTTCAGCTTTGTGAAATTGGGCCGTTTTAGAACACTGAGTATATATATCACTGGTCTGGACTTCGTTCTGTTTGAACATTATAAATGTCATCAAGTCATGATCACTTGTATATAATCACCATTAACTTTCAGTTCTGTGATCTGTTCCTCTTTATCTCTTTGGACAAGGTCTAATATAGAATTCCCCTGTGTTGGATGCAGCACATTTTGAGTTAGGAAATTGTCATCTATAATGTTTAGAAACTTGACCAAGAAGAATCACATATCTTTATTACTGATGCTCTTCCATGGCTCTGCAATCAGTTTGTGGTGTGTGTGTGTGTGTGTGTGTGAAGGGTCCATCCATAAAATTTTATACTGTACACTGCAGACTTCAAATCTGCATTACTTTGCCGAAGCAATATATCATTTTTTCTTTTTTTGTAAATATGCTTGTTTAAAATTTTTTTGTTAAAACACTTTTTTGGGTTGAGCTCATGTACAAGCAGCTCAGAGATATTGTTCAGCAGACTAAAAGACTTAATTATAAATCATCACAAAAAGATGAATTTATTGCCTCGGGAAAAGCACTGAAAATTATGGAAGCCCTTCAGTATGTAAAATTTTATGTCCATGAGATCTTGTTGTATGCTAATTATATTTCTTTATGCTCCTCACTAACATGTAACAATAGCACCGTGTTTTTAAAATATGTATATATGGCATCTTTGAGCACTTTCTTATAGCTCAAACACTTCTTTAAATTGCACGTTTGTTTCATGCTATTGTGACGGTTTGGGTCACAGAGACCCCTTGGGACTGTCACCTGATGTGCTGAGATTACCTCTGAGCCTGTTTTCCCTGCCAGCCTGGGACTTCAGAACCTTGCCTTGTTGAGCCAGACATGCTAGCCTGCTGCAACACAGACCCAGGTCTGAACCACATCCCCCAAAGCTGCAGGCTTTAACTGAAAACCACTTAGCAGGTATTCTTGTCTCCAGCACCCAGATACCCAGTTTCCAATTGGATTTATTTGGGGTTTGGATCTCTTTTACTCTGTATAAAGCTTATATATTTTGGCAATTACAGTGTCTCTGGTCCAAAGTAAATTCCTCTCTCCAGATAGGTCACTTGGCTAAGAGTCCCAATTGACTTATTTGAAGGTTGCAGAAGACCTGAGATTGGCAGGCCTGCAGCACTCCTGAGGCATTTAAACCAGCAGGTGCTGAAGTAAGACCCTCCAACCCTCTATCCTTTCAACACCTGTGTCCTTGGTGATAAATAAATAAATGGATTTCCATAAAGAATTGTAATGGCTCTGAAGGGGTTGTTACATTCTATCCACCTGCACACCTAACTGCCCATACAGCCATAAGAGCATTTGGTTAATGATCCTATAAACTTCCATGAAAGATTTTTAAAGTAACCAAGTGGTGTTTTGATTACACTGAAATGATGAATCACATCAATAACTAGCTGGACATTAAGATGTATCCTGAGGGTGACCTTCATAATAATTGCCTTCGCTTTTAAATTTTATTTAGATATAACACAAAACTTGAATGAGCTGGAGATTAAGTGCTGTGTCCATGGTCACTTTGACTTCTCTGCCTTTTGTGGATTTGTGTCACAGTCTGGTCTTTACTTAAACATAGCTCTGTGCTCTTAATCTATTTTATTCCTAGATGTCCTCCGTCTTAAGTGTGTGCAGAACATCGTTATTACCCTGTTGGTCTTTTTTTCCTCATCTCAAGCCATATTGAATGGCTGTAGTTCTATGTAGCTGACAGTTGCAGTTTATTAACCTCTAAATTTTCACTTGACTTCTATGTAAGACTGCACTTCCATTCCTCCCTTATTATTTTGTTTTACAAGAACCACCTGAAGCTACTACTATAAATTCATTGAATCCTCAGGAGTCAGGCATGCTTCTAATGAAACACCTGCAGTGTCATAATTTTCTATAGCTACTTGCTTTTCATTCAAATGTTTTTCCTTCTGCTGGCCTGATCCAGAAAGTTCATGGTACTTGGAACTCCCGTGATTTCAGTGGGGTGATGGGACTTTCTTAAATCTGTTTTGAATTGGTCCTCCGGCAGATCCGAGCACTGATCCCCCTACCAGCATAGGAAATGCTTTGGTGGTATAGGGCTGCCATAGCGACTTCTATGCTCTGATATATGGTACATGGCTGGGTCACTCCTATGTCTGGCTTTTTCCCAGAAGAATGACCACTAATGACTCTGAGAAGCTGGGTATAAGTTAAAGGAGCCTTTTTCTTCCTCTAACTTATGCCATCATACTCTGGGTTTCCCCTCCCCCTTTGTCGCCTCCATGTTTTGAAAGACTGGAAACATAGCTTAAAGCCACCCTGCCTGCCTTGTTCAACAAGCAAATGAACAGAACTTCAAGTTTTCTGGTCGCTGACACAGGTGAAGCATCGCTTTAATTCCATGGGACTGGTGCCTGAGTAATGACCATTGAAATTGCTCCTAAATGTATTATTTGTGTTCATTTTCAATTTTCCTTATGTTGGAGCAAACTACACTTTTATTTCCTGGCTAAATACATTAGCTAGTATGCAGAAACTGGGAGGTCCCTTTATATCCTATTGCCTGCCAAATATTTACCTCTTTGTTCAGGTGCAGACTGTTAACTTTTAAAAAAGCAGTATCAAGAAAGCTGATTGGGAATATGAAGAATCAAGCATTCAAAAGGCCAAATTTTGCTGTCAGGATTACTTCAATGAGAATTCCATTCATGTAGCTGAGAACAGATTACATTCACCATCTTTCAAATATCTTTGACTTCCAGTTTTGCTTATCTCAACAGATATGATAGAAGGATCCTCTGTTTTTAAATAGAAAAATTAAACTGTGTTTAATATGTATAATACTCAGGGCTGATCTGTGCACATTTTATAAAGATTACCTATTTCAGTTAGGTATGTGATTTTTTAAATGACCAAAATAGTTATACCAGTGCAACTTAGTGTGGGATGCAGTTATACCAGTATAAAGATGCTTCATACTATTCATTATAGTTTACTCCCTTTCCTATATGGGAATAAGCTATACTGGGATAAGCACTTTTCTACTGGTATAACTGACCATTCTAGTGAGGGGTATAATGCTTTTATTGTACCGATATAATTAAAGTGGTACAACTTTTGTATATAGATACACCCTCAGTCTAAAAGGTTCTGCTAAAATGTTACCATTTAAGCTCCCATGTCCATTTAATGTATTCCCACGTAAAGAAGAAATTTCATTATTACAAAGAAGCTGTTTGAGTCAGACTGAATTAGGTTGCAATTTCTTAAGTAGCTTTTGCTAGGCACCATTATTCACAGAACAGAAATGCAATAGTTTAGCAACTAATCTAGTCATTTGTAAAACAGACTTCAACGAGAAACTGCAGAACTGGAATTAATTTGCAAACTGGACACCATCAAATTAGGCTTGAATAAAGACTGGGAGTGGATGGGTCACTACAAAAAGTAATTTTCCCTCTGCTGATACTCACACCTTTTTGTAAGTGTTGGAAACTGGCGACGTCCACCTTGATTGCATTGGCCTTGTTAGCACTACAAAAGTAATTTTCCCTCTCTTGACATTCACCCCTTCTTGTCAACTGTTGAGAATAGGCCACTTCCACCTTAATCGAATTGGCCTCATAAGCACTGACCCCCCACTTAGTAAGGCAACTCCCATCTTTTCATATGCTGTATATATATATACTGCTTACTGTATTTTTCATTCCATGCATCCGATGAAGTGGGTTTTAGCCCACGAAAGCTTATGCCCAAATAAATCTGTTAGTCTCTAAGGTGCCACAAGGACTCCTTGTTGTTTTTTAATCTAGGCATGAGTTCTTTAGAAAGCTGCCTTAGAAAGGCTGAAGAGAGGGAGCCAGGAAACCTTTCCAGCATGGTACATTGGTAAAGTGGTATGCAAGACTGGTATCCTTTTAGCAGACTTGAAAAGGCTTTAAGAATAAATCCATCAGTTTCCTGCTGCTTGGGTGTTTTGGGGCTTGGAATACTATTTGATAACATTCAAAGACATATGTGTGTGTATGAATGTGCACATACTACAGAAGTATAAACAGGGCAAAAATTCTATTTTTTATCTTTCTATTATTAATAATTCAATTCCATAATCATTGTTTTATTGTCTATGACCTTTTGGGAAAAAGTAAGAATACATATTCATTTTTAAAGAGTCTGCATAGTTAAATGCCATGATTAGAGAGAAAGGAGAAAATACATAATGAAACAATGGAGATGCAAGGCCAATATTGTAAGGTTTTTTCTTTGTTTTTGTTTTTTCATTCAAATTGAGCTGAGACATTTCCTTCCACTGTATCTTTTTTCTTAACAGCCAATTTTCATTGCTACATACAGTAAACTCCCAACTCCAAATATTTTAAGCACAATCAGAGAGTTTGACCAAATGGCCGAGTTTCTCTACCTCTGCTTAATCAAAGAGATAGTAGTTGGAGTTCCCTTCAGCAATAATTTTTTAAGCATACATAAAAGGGCAGGCAAATGTCAAACATAGAGACCTACTCCAGGCAAAATGAAAACACAATAAAACACTCCTTAGCAATAAAACAAAATGAGATTTATAAAGAATAAGTATGGTGGCACTGCAGTCTCTCTTTTTTATTACTATTAAACTGAATATCTTTTATCTCTTTACTTTACTGCTTTATATATTCATTTTGAGAATCCAGGTCCCTTATAGTATATTCGTGCTATAGTTCCCCTTGGTAATGTAATTAACTATTCAGTTCTATGAATAAGTAGTAATTACAGGTATTAGAAAGAATAACCATAGTGTAATTCCACTGTAATTTCAGTGTAGCCACTGTGCAATTACAATCACTGTATTATAAAGTGCATTTGGAAAACCGTACTAATGATACCTTGAACCATTCCACAGCTGAAATATTGTTTCTTCAAACTTTCATGCCTGAAATGGCTTCCTTATTTAAAATCTGTTGGCTTCCCTAATCCAGACATGTTTCCCCTCAAAAGAAATGTATGTAATGTGTATGTTTGTCTAATACACACACACACATCTTTTCTGTCACTGAATTCCTTTATGTCATTGGAGGACATGTATCTAAACCCCCATTTATTTAGCACTTGGTAAATATATAGAGCAATGTGCAGTAAAAGAAGGGAATATCCTGGTAATCTCATGGTTTACCTTCTTCCAAGCCTGATCCTCACAGGCTGTGTCCAGGGTCCTCTGCCAAACCCATTTCTGACCAAACCAACCTAACGTCCCACCACAGTTGCTTAATCAACCCAACATCCCTCTGAATTCTGTCCCTCAACTTGACTCCCATGCAGACCCCAAGATCATTCTCTCCAAAGTGAATAACCAGGACCTTAGGTGCATGTGCAATGTTCATCAAAGTGCATAAGTGCATAAGAGGTGTGATCCCACAGCATCCCTCCCTGGCCAAACTACTGAATGCATACAGCACCAGCTTTGAAGTCCAGCTGTGATCCAACTGCCAACCTGGCCACCTTCTTGTGAGCCCAGTGCACTATAGAGTGCCTGCAAATCCAGACATTGACCATGATATGGATTTTCCCACCAGCCACAAGATGAACAGACCCAGCTGAGGTCATGGTTCCAATCCACTGAGATCTCCCTGTCCTATTCTACTCTGTAATCCAGGATGACGGGTCTCTCCTCCAGCTCCGCTCTTCCTGCAACTGTTCTTTGCTCATCCGCTGCAAAGTCCTATGGAAACTGAGACTCTCTTGTGTCCCACAGGGTATCAACCCTAAGCCCATGATTCCCCAGCAAGCTGAATGTGACAGTCCCCTGGGAACCTGGATAGTAAGGCACCTCACCACTACCTGCACTTAGAGTGAAACAGTCTTGTCTGTGCCGGCTGTAGCTCATCTCCCTGAAACCAACAGCCTCTGGCAACAGAAGTACTGCCTTGCAGGCTTCCACGGATTTGCTTTCTCTGTACAGGTTAGTGATAAGCACACACTGACCCCCGAGTCCTCCGAGCACTCCTTGAAGTGTCTTGCCTTTATCACTGGACACAGACAGAAGTTCCCAGGGAAGTTGTCCCCCCAAGGAATAGTGCATGCACTAGCTTGTTTGATTCAGTTGAGAATCAGCTCCGATACATCGCAGCGCTCAGATATATTTACAGTGAAAACAATCATAAGTTTATTACCAAAGGCTAATATTTAAGAAACAGCGAGTAAGGATAATAATGGAAACAGAAATGTTTATCTATAAAACAAACGGTATAACACTCTTCCTAGAGCCTAAACTTCAATTTAATAAGACAAATCCTTATCTATAGTAGCGAAAACAACGAGGAGTCATTTTGTATTTTGTGGATACAGACTAACGCGGCTACCCCTCTGATACTATCTACAGTAACGTAACTCACCTAAAGCAATCTCCCAGTGTTTCCAACCAACACAGCTGGGATCCTTCTTTCATGAATGCAAAAAGTGCTGTCCTTTTTGCTTCCTCAGTGAAGGATAAAAAGGTGTCCTTTTGCCTTCTCCATATATCCTACAAAATTCACTGTTTTATCCCCAGAGTCAGGATGACTGCCTGGAGTTTATCCCTTGGTGCGCTGACTCCATACTGACCTCACATCCTCATGTTGACTCCCTATGCAAACAGGCTTACAGATAGACAAGTGACTATACACCACTACCCCGATATAATGCTGTCCTCGGGAGCCAAAAAATCTTACCGCGTTATAGGTGAAACTGCGTTATATCAAACTTGCTTTGATCCGCCGGAGCGCGCAGCCCCGCCCCCCCGGAGCCCTGCTTTACTGCGTTATATCCAAATTCGTGTTATATCAGGTCACATTATATCAGGGTAGAGAGGTATATACTTTGTTTGGTCAATACCTACTGGTCAACCATGCTTTGATTCTGACTTTAAAACATAGTTTCCAGTATATATAAATTCCTTAAATATCATCCATAATACATCTCACAATGATTATTAGGATCAGTGTGACATACTCTTTTATTAGAGACTCAATTTGACCCTATTTGGATTAATACTATGAAAGCAATGTGTTGGGTGTAGTGTGTTTGTCACGCCTGTCAGGGGTTAGTGTTGCAGAACAGTGAAATCTTTGCCAGTTGGCACTGAGGAGTTCTTAGGGTCACACTATGTAACGGAATCCTCACCCACCTCAGAAGCAACAATTCTTAATGCATCCAGGAAGACCAGACCAGACTCCTCCAGAGCAGGATCAGGTAGAGACCCTCTGTGAACCCCCAGCCACTCCTACACCCCTCCTTGTACCAGAAGCACTGACCCCAGCTGTAGCTGCAGAGGGAGGGGTTGCTGCATAGATAGCATACGCAGCTGCCATCTGCCCCAAATCCCAGAATGCCTTACTCTAGCAACTATGGGCTGTCCACCCTTTTTCCTCTCCCACCGCTGAATGCAGGGAGGGGGGAATGGCTCCTCCACCACATGGTCCCCAGCACCCTTTGACATGAACTGACGGGGATAACGGACCCAGAATTTTGCCAGGTGCCAGCTGGATGGCTCCAGGAGCAGGAACCTGCCACACTTTCAGCAGCAGCAGGCACCCCATGTATCTCTCGTCTTTCTCCCTTGCATGATGGGGGGGCCATGGCACCAGAGCTGGTCTCAGCAGCAGGACCCAGGGAGCCAGAGATCCCTGTGACTGCAGCAGCAGCCCCATGCATCCTTTCCTTGAGAGCAGGAAGAGAGGGGAAGCTACACGCAACCCTCCCACAGCAGGGCTCCTGCTCCAGGTGCTGCCAGGTTGGGGAACAGGTGCATGACCCCCATAGCAGGAAAGAGATTCCTCAGCTGGGATGCATCCCTCACACAGAGTAAGTGGGGGGTCCCAAAGCTTCTACCTACTCTCCAGGTGATACTTCTCCTAGGTTCAGAGCCCACCTTGATTCCTCTTTGTCATGGCGCCATGGATCTGGAAACCAGAAAAGAGTCCAACCCAAATCCTGTGCTTCTGGAATGGAGCAAAAAGAAACTTCACCTGGCCCGGATTAGGGTTTAAGTTGGGTAGGGGACCAACCAGCTCCCTTCCTTCCCTGAGTAGCCAATGAATGGCTAGACACTCTGAAGGGAAGGGGCCACCTCTGCATCCCCCCTCCTCCCACCCCTTGGGCTGTGTTTTCCTTCCCCATTCAACTGAAGCTATCCCAATCACTGCTGATTCCAACAAGTTTCCCACCCATTGAGGCAGGTGGGTGGCATTCTTCTCCAGAGAAAGCATGATGTTTTTAATAAGGGGATTCTATCAGTCAATTAAAGCGTCTTGTGTTTTCAACCACACAAAAAAAAGCCCTATTGGTTCTTTCACTTCAGTGGTCCCTCTTTGGGCCAAACATTTATTATTTTAGTCCAGTCACTTTCTAATGTGATAAAAGTATTTTCTTATCATCACTGCATGTTTTTTTTAATATGCCAATAGAAACATGATTATCATGTTTCTACTTTCTTACAAGTGGTGGGTAACCTCAAGAGCTCTGGAGTTAAACCAGGGGTGAGCAAACTACGGCCCACGGGCCACATCCAGTCTGCGGGACCGTCCTGTCCGGCCCCTGAGCTCCTGGCCCGGGAGGCTAGCCCCTCCCCCGCTGTCCCCCATCGCCTGCAGCCTCAGCTCGCTGTCTCCGCCACCAGCGCAATGCTCTGGGCGGCAGGGCTGTGAGCTCCTGGGGCAGCACAGCTGCAGAGCCGGGCCTGACCCAGTGCTCTGTGCTGCATGGTGGCGGCAGCGGCAGCGCGGCACAGCTCCAGCCGGGCGGCACGGCTGTAGCGCCACCAGCCATCAGTGCTCCAGGCAGTGCGGTAAGGGGGCAAGGAGCAGGGGGTGTTGGATAGAGGGCAGGGGAGTTCGGGGTGGTGGTCAGGGGGCGGGGGTGTGGATAGAAGTTGGGAGGGAAACAGGGGGTTTAATGGGGGCAGCGGTCCCGGGGTGGCAGTCAGGAAGGAGGGGGGGGTTGGATGGGGTAGCAGGGGGCAGTCAGGGGCAGGGGTTCCGGGGGCAGTCAGGGGACAGGGAGTGGGTGTGTGTGTGTGGATGGGGCAGGGGTCCCAGAGGGGCTGTCAGGGAATGGGGGGGGGGGTTGGATGGGGCAGGAGTCCCGGGGGGGGCAGAGAGGAGGTGGGGGCCGGGCCACAACCCCCTCCCCTAACTGGCCCTCCATACAATTTATGAAACCCGATGCGGCACTCAGGCCAAAAAGTTTGCCCGCCCCTGAGTTAAGGTAGGGTTCAAAGAGCATCCATAAATTTGAGTGTATCTGACCAAAAATGGTTGACCTTAAAAACTTATCAACACTTTATAAATAAATCACTTCACCACAGAAATTTCAGTATTTAAGGTATTTCCTATAATAAGTATAAGGAGTTACAAGAAAACACTGCAGAAGCTGAGGTCCATTTATCTAAGGTAAAATTGGCAAGTTTCACTACAGTATGTAAACAGGGCCGGCTTTGGCTTTTTTGCCGCCCCAGGCAAAAAAGCCTCCCGCTGCCCCCCTCCCCACCCGGGGAGGGCGGCGAGCCCCTGGCCGCCGGGGCTCCGCTCTCCCCAGCGGCCAGAGGCTGCGCCGGGGGGAGGGCAGCGAGCCCCTGGCCGCCGGGGCTCCGCTCTCCCCGGCGGCCAGAGGCAGCGCCGGGGGGAGGGCGGCGAGCCCGGTCGCAGCCCCACTCTCGGGCCGGAGCGCCGCGCCGCCCCCCTCCAGGTGCCGCCCCAAGCACCAGCTTGGTGGGCTGGTGCCTAGAGCCGGCCCTGTATGTAAACTGCTTGAATCTGCAAAACTGAATTGGAAATCTCATGATAACAGGCTTTTTCAAGGTACTTCTGAACACCTTTGTTTCCAGTCACAGCTAGAAATAAGAGTAGAAAAAGAATACCCAAACTGTTCAGATTTTATTTCAAATTTGGTTGCAGAAATAGACAAGTGTTTTATTGTTTATCGAGTGCTCTCAGTGGGCAAAATGTGGTAGATAGTATCCCTGCTCCCAAAATCTTATGTTATTTCATCGATTTATTGTTGAGAGGTTTTATGGAAAAGTGTGTTTTAAGGAGAGTCTTTCCTGGAGATCCAATGAGTTCTTCTTTATATTAACCATTTTCTCTCTCCCTATTTCTTGCTCTCATGAGAATGAGGTTATAGACCTAAAAGCAAAATATTTATTTGAGGATATATTCATTGACTGGAAAAGTTTGCTTTATTTTTTTCATTTCCCTTGGAGTTGTCTGAAAGAACAAGCTGGTTAACATTCCATTATGATTATTATTAGTAGTAATTAACCATTGGAACAATTTGCCAAGGGTCATGGTGGATTCTTCATGACTGACCATTTTAAAATCAAGATTGAATGTTTATTTTTCCTAAAAGATCTGCTGTAGGAATTATTTTGGGGGAGTTCTATGGCCTGTGTCAAACAGGAGGTCAGCCTGGATGATCATAATGGTCCCATCTGGCCTTTGAATCTATGAATTATTATTTATTATACCATATCAGGCTACCAAAGAACTATCAACCTGCTCCTTGCAGTATGCTCTTCTATAGCCCCTCCTGAAAAAATCTTTGCCCCACTGATAAGCTGGGAAAGCAGCTTGAATTACAATTACTTATTGTGTATCATATGTTGGGCCGGGTTTGGAAATAATGATGCCCATGTTGAGCATTGCAAAATTACCTGTGTGCCTTATAAAGTGTTTTTTACTTGCCATCTTCTGAAACATCAATTTTTGGCCACTGTTAGAAGCAAGATACCACACTAGAGAGATGAGTGGTCTGAACCTATATGGTAATTCCAGTGTTTCTATACTGAGACTATATAGATATCTATTTATGGTGATGTTACAATACACTCAGTTAAATAAGGCTAATTAACTATTATGGTGTGCTTTACACACCTCTTCAGGCAAAGATGCAGGTATTGCAGTGTTGCTGCCACCTGTTCAAACTTTAAGCCGTAATTTAGCATCTTGTTCAACAAACAAAAGAACAGAACTGCGAGTATTTCTGGTTGTTGGCTGATTACTCCAGACAAAATAGCAATAAGACTTTAATAAATTCAGATCCTCTCCATTTAGATTTTTCTGTAGTTTGATTATTATCTGTATATTCTCAAACTACATCTAATGTTCATATATAATTAGTATATCATTAACTAATACAGTACAAGAAGCAATACACATTTTCTGTGCGTTGTTTCTAAATATTTGCTTCTGGACAGGGAAATTTTATAATTCTTATTTTATAATATAAAACAAAGCAAAGTCTTCACACTGACAACTTGTAACAATAACATACTTAGGGCGAGATTCACCAAAGAACTTAGGTGTTTAACTGCCATTTTAGGCACCTAAATCCCAGAATCAGGCCCCATTGGGATTCACAAAACACCCACTAGTTGCCCCTGAATCCTGCAGGCACCAAAACTCACTCTGCACCTAAATTGTTGGCAGTAAAAGATCCTGGGCACCTATGTTTCTGCCTCTGAGCATGAGCATTGCAGCCAGGAATGGCAGACCCAGGTGAGCAGAGGGGGATATATTGTGGGGGATCTGCCCCTGTGTAAGCTTGGGCACACACGAGGTAGGGGAAAGCAAGAGTGGCACCCAGAGGGGATGAAACAGGCCCAGGAGCAGGTAGGAACCCCTGGAACCCTCTTTCCCAGGCTGGAGATGGCTCCTCCCTCCCACTGCCAAGTCTCAATACCTCCCTCTCCTATCCCTCTAACTTCCGCATTCACAGGGAGCTCTGCTCTCCTAACCGACAATGTAGCCCA